>NC_058134.1:40008381-40159548 GCF_016433145.1 Gracilinanus agilis
CAGCAGCACTGCAATGACACAAGACAGCTCTGAGGGATTTATGGTAAAGATGCTACCCACATTCAGAGGAAGGACTGCAGGAGAGGAAACATATAAGATAAACAATTGCTTGAATGCATGGACTGAGGCGGACATGAATGGGAAATAGACCCTGAACAAGGGCACTTGTTACAACCAGTGGAAATGTGCGTTGGCCATGGGTGGGGGGAGAGCGGAGGGTGAAGGGGAAAGTAGGGGCATGAAGCATGTAAACAGATTAAAAACAAATATTAATAAATGTCTAAAAAAACCACAAATCCTAGTTCTATTTATTTATTCAATTTATTATTATCAAATTTTTAAATCTTTCCTTTGATTTTTAGAATTTCCATTTTGGTACTTAATTTGAAATTTTTAATTTACTGGTTTTCTAGGCTTTTTTAAGTTGCATGCCCAATTTATTATCTTCCCTTTCTTGCTTTTACTGATGAAAGACTTTAGATATAAATTTTCCCCAAAGTACAGGTTTGTCTAAGGCCCACAAATTTTGGTTTACTGTTGCATTATTTGTAATAAAATTGACTGTTCCTATGATTTGTTCTTTAACCTACTCATTCCTTAGGATTAAGTTATTTAGGTTCCAATTAGTTTTTAATTTATGCTTCATTGAATATATAATCTTAATTTCATTAGGGTCAGAAAAAATGGATTTCTGGTTTCCTACATTTTTTGTGAGGTTTTTGTACATCAATAGATCAATTGTTAGTGAAAAGGCTATGCACAGCTGAGAAAGGTATATTCCTATTACTATTATTCTCTAGGTCTACTATATCTAACTTCTCTAAAATTTTATTCATTTCTTTTATTTGGCTATAATATTTCTAGAAGTTTTCATTTTAAGGATTCTCTAAGAAGATGACCAATAGATTCTTTCAATTTCTACTTTGTCTTCTGGTTCCAAGAGATCTGGGCAGTTTTATGATTTCTTGAAATATGAAATCTAGGTTCCTCTTTTGTTCATGGCTTTCAGATAGTCCATAGATTTTTAAATTATTTTAAATTATTTTTAAATTATTTCTCTGTTTTCCAAGTCAGCTGTTTTTCCTATAAGATTTTTTTTTTAGAGTTTTGACTTTGTTTTAATATTTCTTAGTGTCTCATGGAGTCATTTGCTTTCATTTCACCAATTCTAATTTTTTTTTTAAACCCTTGTACTTCGGTGTATTGTCTCATAGGTGGAAGATTGGTAAGGGTGGGCAATGGGGGTCAAGTGACTTGCCCAGGGTCACACAGCTGGGAAGTGGCTGAGGCCGGGTTTGAACCTAGGACCTCCTGTCTCTAGGCCTGACTCTCACTCCACTGAGCTACCCAGCTGCCCACCAATTCTAATTTTTAAGGACTTATTTTCTTCAGTAAGGTCAGGAAGGTACCTCTTTTACCAAGCTGTGTAATTTTCTTTTTATCGCTTTCTTTCATAGCTCTCATTTGAATTTCATAATTTTTTTTTCCAAAAATCTCTTTAATTCTTCTAGGAATTCTTTTTGGACTTGCTTTGTTTGTCGATGTGATTTCAAGTGATACTCTTCTTCCTGTGGATGTGTCCCAAGCTTTCCTGTCACCAGAGTAACCCTTTATGGTCAAATCTTTGGACTTTATATTAGTCTTGAGCTCTGTATACCCAGAAGGGTGGAGGGAGAAGTGATGTAAGTGTTTGTCTTTTCACGTCCACCTGCTACTTTCATAGCTTAATCTGGGGGCCTACACATTTTTAGTGCTCCCAATTCTGTGGGATCTGAAGAGAGGTCTGTTTATTGCCCTCCTCACCTAAGCTCCATGTTTCTGACCCAGGTCTATTATAGCCTTATGCATGGCTGCTTTCAGAAGACTGCTGCTGATTTGGTCACTGTTCACTCACTGGAAAGCTCTGCAGGCTCTGCTTTGGCTTAGGCCTCCGCACTGGTTATTCCACTGCAGGTTTTGACCCTGCGTTCAAGAGTAGAACGAAGTCTCTGCTCCAGAATCCAAGAGACACGTGGCCACAACTGGAACTTGCTCCTTGCTCAATGCACAGCTAGAATGAGGCCATGCTTCCTGACAAATGCTCTTCTCCGCCGTGGATTTGTGACTTGGAATTGGGGAACAGGCCAGAGCTGCCACATGGCACCTGGTCCTGTACTCGGTCATATTTCAAAGATCCCCTGAGCTCTCCTTCTGCCCCAGGACTTTCTGCCCTGTTGTTCTCATTCCTCTTTCTGTCCCTGGGTGTAACGGTGCTCCCCACCACTGCCACCCCTGCCAGCCTTTTAGGCTATCTTCCTAAGCTGCCCTGGTTTGAAAAAAAGACTCGCTGTGACTTATTTCTTTAATTTCCCAATAAACATTCAGTTTAGTGCATTTTCTGGATCACTGTAGAGGAGGTATGCTGGGTAAGCTAGGCAAAAAGCTTCTTTTTACTCTACCATCTTGACTCTGTCCTCTGCACACTAAACTTTTGAAAACAACTTTTCCCAACTAATCATAAATGCTAATTTTAGCCAAAATGAATTACATTTCTTGCAATAAAAACTCAGAAGACTAACATGTGGTTCATCAATATGTTTCCTTGCTAGATTGTATATCATCTAACAACAGATGTTTTACTATATTACATAATAAAAATGAAGATTAAAAGACAATGTATAAAATCATATCAGATGCAATTTAATTTTGATTATCATTGTTATCAGGTCTATGAAAGCAGTACTGTCTTGAAAGAAGTTGTAAGAATACTAATATCTAAGGAAACAGTAATTTATTTTTAAAATTCTCTAACCAACAATCTCTGAACATAAAGAATTCCAAGGCAGAAAAATTATACCTGTATTATTGGTTGGGTGATAAATGGATGGAGGTAAGGCATTAGTTTGCAGTAGACATCGGCAATGTTTAAATGATGAGCCACCACTGTTATAAATCCCACTGCACCATAGCGTATCCAGAGATTGGGATGGCACAGAAAGGGTGCTAAAAGAAAAGAAGAGAGAATGAAAGTAGTCTCAGGAATAGTCTCAACACAATCTGCCCAAAACATGAATTTATCAACATCTTTCCCAACAATGCCAACTTTGACATCATGCATAACAGAGTAATTCATTAAGTCCTTTTTACATACTAAATTAAATTACCCTTACACATATACTCCATTAAGATGAAGATATCTATGCTGAATTCCTTCCTATAGGAATATATTCAAATATTATGAAAAAGAACAAACATAACCTCCAACTAATATAGAGAAGGTAAATAAGAACTTGACAATTGATAGCCCAAATCATTAACAATCTAAAAAAGTTTTAGCTGATGACTATTTATAATATTGAAATTAAAAACTTTTACATATATGATTTATTGATAAATACATGAAATGTCCCAATTGTTATTTTTCAGTAGTTTAGAATCACTTATATAAACATTCTCTAAGTCACTTAAAATCAAAGAAGCAATTTCCCCATTTCTTTATTTGATAATTTCTTTTTTAATAAGCTTTGTCTGGTACCTCAACTTCATAATACAGTAAACTTCAGATTAATAGATTTTGCCAAATAAACCAAAATGAAAAAGTGAACATATGGTGCTTGTCTTCCAGAAATTTAAAATCAACTTTTACAATAAATTCATCCAAGAGATCTTAAGTCCCTAATTATGATATGACTGAAGTATACTTTATTTTACTTTTTCTTTCTCCCAATAAGTTTACAATCTAATGGGGGAATAAATTCAAAGTCAAATGACACAATCGACCAAGAAAAATACACAGATAAGAGAAAATGTAATTTCCCCCTGACTTGACTTAATATATAAAGTCTAAAATATAGTAAACCTTATTAGTTTAGACTTAATTTAGGGAGAACAATTTACAGGATTGTGATTTATAGGAAGGGCCCTCAGAAGTCAACTCTTTCAATTCCTTCATTTTAAAGATAAGGAAACTGATGCCTAGAAAGAGTAATTAATTTGTTCATCATCATAAAGGTAGTAAAAAATGACAAAAAAGTGATTTAAACTTAAGCTCTTTAATTCCAATCCTGATGCTCTTCTATCAAGCTGCCCTAAATTAAGATTTTCTTCTCAACTATTTAAGTCATATTGGTTAATTTCACATAGGACAACTCACCTTCTCTGAATACTTGAAACTTTTTTCTAAAAATGTAAATTTTATTACTTATATGTATATGTAGAAAATCCTTATTGCTTGTAAATCAGGGCTAAGGATTCCTTTGAATAGACAAATTCATACATACCTTATTATAAAATACAGAGAATCAGAACACCTTTAGGCAACCAGCAACAAACAATACAGAGGGTATGGCTAGGATAGTATGAAAACTGCTATATCTAAATGATGAATTGGCAAGCACCATGAAAAGTCAAAGAATTATGAAATTTAAAAACATGAAATCTAATCCTAAAACTCAGACAGTTTCTTGGAATAGCTCCAGCTAGACCAAATCTTAATCATGCATGTAAGTTGAGTAATTCTAAAATTCTACAAAGTCAATTCTCCTACATAGTTTAAATACGATGTCTGAGACCATCTGTTTATGAACTTCTGTAAAAACCAACATCCATAGTTCCTCATATCTCTTTGATAACTACCACGAGTAAACACAGCCTCAAAATCTAATGATTTGTTGAGATATTAATTTTCCTTGAGGAAATAGATAAAAAACAATTCAATGTTTTACTGAAAAGGCAATTTTTCCAATTTGCTTTTTTTCACTCAGTATAAAGCCAGTTGGCATTCTTCTATTGCTTGCCATATGAAAAAAGTGATCATTGGACCAAAAATGTTCCAGATGTCTTTAGGTTTAACATATTTATAAATTTACTGGTTCAGTGTTAATTCTACCAATGTTTTAAATGAATTTTTAAAAGCTGGAAATAAATGATCAGTGTCTTGGGGACCATGAAATCAACTCATTTAATTGTCTGAAAAACTCCCAGAACTTCAATTTTATGAACTTCCAAATACGACAAATTAAAGAGGTACCCCAAGAACAGACTATGACAGCATATAAACAACTTTAAAGAAAAAGCCAGATCTGCTTACAATTCAGAGCACATGGGATTTCAAGTGAAACTAACCAAAATGACTTAAAGAGCTGAGAACAAGGAAATCATTCCTCTGCTGAAGTGTGAGAAACAGAACTGACCCATATAATGATTTCAAATTGTAGCCGATGCTGATCCTTCCTTATGCCAAAGCATTTCTACAGCTCTCTACCAGGTATCCTTCGAGTCTATACAAAAGGATAGTGAGCAGTCAGGAACTTACCAATATCACAAGCAAATTCATAGATGTGAGGTTTCTGCAACAGTCCTAACTGGCACATACAGGTGAGGGCATTGAGAGCCTTAAAGATAACAAATTCTTCCGCATCACTGAGGCCTTGTTGTAGCAGAGGCTTAAGGATAGAAGAACTCTGCCAGCCAACATAAGCAGCAACACCTGAAAAACAAAACCAGTGCATAATAAAGCACACATCATTAAAAAAAAACAAAAAAACACAGGGAACTTAAAGAGATCAATCCTATTGACCAATGATGCCAGAGGAAAGAAGCTACTCTAATAAATAATGCCATGTCTTCTTCTTCCGAGGAAATCAATACAAAATTCAATTACCATGAGCCAGAGGCAAAAGAATTCAGACATCAAATATGCATTAACATATGGTTCAAATTTCAACTTGTTCTTGAACATTTGCTGTAAAGACATGAATTCCATAAACGGTATAAGGGTTAAAATAGAGGTTTTGACAAAATAAGAGAGTAGCTTTTAATAATTTAAGTTTTAATGAGAATAATAGGGTTGCAAATTAATATTATCCCTTTAAGCCAGAGAAAAGAAAACTTCTAGCATCTTTTAACAATTAACAATCTAGTTTACTACTGAAAAATGCTTATATTTACCTGTAACTGCCTATAACAGCTGCTAACTGCCATTAGAGAAAGTCCAGCTGATCACCCTTCGATTTAACTCACCAAGCAGAATCAGTCTATCTATCTATCTATATCCCAACCACCAATTAATCACCAACTGACACCACCAGCAACCAACCCCCAACGACCAACTCATGCCCAGCAGCCAACTTCCTGCAACTGCCAGCCCTCCCTGTCTGCAACTCACGACCCCCCTGTCAGCAACTGACAGCCTGCAACTGACAGCCTGCAACTGACACTGGGCCAGCAGGGGACTCCCCGTCTACTTCCTGTCCCTGGGGGCTGCTTAATCTCTACACACCTCTATGGTAAGAGGACCTCTACCCCGCCCCCTTAAATTAAAAAAGCAATAAAGAGTTCCTTTTGACAACGGGAAAGGAGAATTTAGTGGGGATGGTTAAGCCAACAGTTGAAGAAACTCTGGGGCCATCCCTAGGAAAACAAAGACTAGGAACCTCTGAGAGAGCACTACTTAGAGGGAAGCGGCAGCCCGTAGAGCAGGAGAGGAAATGAAAAGCATTGTGGGCAGGAAGTGCGTTGGCCATCTCGGGCGGGAGGAGACGCTGCAATGCAGCATGCATGCCAGGCACTGCTGGGGTGGTTTCAGAAGAATACCAATACTCTCACAGATGAGCAGTCAGACCAGGCTCAGCAATGCCAACTTTCCAACCGTAATAGATTTCTTAATTCGAGCACATTATGCATCTCAATCAAGCAGCATTTCAGGGCCTGTTAGTGCATGGTACAAAGAACAAAATAATCCCTGCTCTTAAGGAGCTCACAGTTGAACTGAACAGAGATAATAAGGGGATACAGATATACAGACACTCTTTTTCTCTCCCTCTCCCTCCTCCATACAGACTCTAACCAGAATGGAGATAAAGGCAGAGACGAGCTGTGACTTCATTGGTTTCCTGAACTACTAACTAAAGGCCTCTCTGGCTTAGAGGATCGCCTTGTGAGGTTTCCCAGGGTCACTTAGCCAAGATGTGTCCCAGACAGGACTTGCACTGAGGTCTCTATCTACCATGTCATGCTGCCACTTGTAAAGAGGAAAAATTCAAATCAATAAAAAGTCATTAAACACAAGAAGGTCTGGGAGGGAAGCCATTGGCTGAGAAGATCAGAGAAGGTAGCACTTCAGGAAGGGAGGGATGCCACAGACATAAGGATGGCCTGCACTCGGGCCATAGGGAATGGCTGATGCCACGTGACAGGGTCTGGGGACAGAGAGCCATGTGTAATGAACAGAAAGGAGAGCAAAAGAGAAGGATTCATGGGCCACAAGACAGGATGCAGCCCAGGCACAAAGGGCTTTAAAAGAAAATCCTTTTAGAAGTGCAATAGCCAAACTGTCCCGAAGAAGACAGGCCAAACCAATATCACATCAAGGCTTACATCTCACCTGTGACAGTGACTGTCATTTTATAGCTGGGCCTCAGTTTCCTCATCTCTAAACTAGGGAACATGCCTAAAGTATCTACCTCACTTATACAGTTACTGAAAATAAATGTCTATAACTTTGAAATTTTTTAAAGTAAAATATAAATGTCAGTTATTATGATTTCTTTCTTCTATATATCACCAAGTCTCACAGAAACTTTAAAATAATTCATTTTTCTGGATTATCAGGAAGCAAACTTTTAAAGCTTTACAATTTGCTATTATCTTACAACAAAGTTTGTAACCCAGCCCAGCTTCTAATCAGTGTAAAAATTATTTAATTTTTTTGGCTTTATAGGCACATGCCATTAACATGAAGTAGAAAATGCAATGTAAGACATTAAGAATATTAAGAACTAACTTTTATACAGGACTTTCTGTGGGCCAGGCATTGTGCCAAGCACTTTACAATAATTATCTCATTTAGAACCACACGGTAAGGGCTACTATGATGCCCATTTTACAGATAAGGAAACTAAGGCAAATAGAGGTGAAGTGACTGGCCCAGGATAACACAGCTACAACGTGTCAGGCCAGATTTGAGCTCAGATTTTCCTGACTCCAGGCCTGGTGTTCTGTGTACTACAGTGCCCCTGAATTGGCCCTACCCCCTGGGCCCCCCAGCACCCAATACAGAAGAGTATCTGTACCATCTAAAATCCAGGACTCTAGCACTTCATCTGATAGGTGAAATGCAAATGCTGTGTACTCTGCTAAAATGGAGAGCAATGACAATGCACTGAAGTTTAAAATCATCAAGTAACAGCAATGAATCCCAAAAAGAGAATCAGAAAACCTCCGCCTCCTGTAGGAAACACGTAGACGGGAGATTAACAAACCCTAAACCATTAAACTGCAAAAACCTTTGTCCAGACACAAAGCTCCAGTTTCCCATCTGCACACCAGGGCCCAACAGGAAGCACGGACACTGCCTCTGCCTCCTGGGACAAGCTTTCGGGTGCCACCACTCTCACTCAGACAACGGTCAGGCAGGGGCCAATGATCTCTCAGCAAATGGCCCTGACAATGCCGTCATACGTCTGCTCCTCCCCAAAAAGGAAAAACACATTTCTTTCCGAGGACAGTGTATGGATACCAAGAGAAACTTCTTTATGAACATCAAATTTCAAATCATGTGGCCAATCAGGTCCAAACAGAAATTGAAAAGTGAACAGAAAGCAGAGAGGAGGAGTGCAGGAATGGCGGCTCCTTTGTTTTTACTCTGAGAACAACAATTCATCCTGTAAAAGCATGCAAATTCTTCACGTCTATCTTTCTATAAAAGACCAATAATGAGGACTTGGCAAAATGCAACTGAACAAGGACTTGTTGTGGACCTCCTATGTGCAGGACATTGTACATATGAGGTGTGCTGAAGATGCCAGCCCCAAGAGGAGAGTCTTTGGCTCCAGGGGTTTACATTTTATCAGGGAACAACATGTACAAGATAGTAAATAACAGGTAATCTGAGAAAGATGAGAGCATTAAAACTAGGGAGTAAAAACGTTCAAGGAGAAGCGGGTCATAAATCTTTCCCAGCTGGAGGCAGATGGATTCTTAATAAAACAAGGGACAAAGGGAATTAGAAAACATAAAATCGATCATTTTGATTACATAAAATTGAAAGCTTCTATACAAACAAAACTAATGATCCAGGATAAGGGAAACAGTTCAATGGAAAAAAAAATCTTTGCATCAAATTCCTCAGACAGTGGGTTTAACATCCAAGTTACCTAACTAACAAGTACATAATTAACAAATACATAACTAATTTAGCTACCTAACCAATACTTAAGACCAAAAGTCTTTTCCCAATAGGCAAGTTAAAAAGGATATGAACAAACTATTCTCAAAAGAATCCAAACTATTAATCACATGAAAAAAATGCTTCAACTCACTAGGAAGAGACAAGCAAATTAAATCAATCCTGATATCATCCCTCACACAGAAAAATGGCAAAGGGCAATGTTGGTGAAGCTATGAATCAGTCCAACTATTTTGGAAAGTCCTCATATATGCCAAAATAATTCAAGGAGCATTTTGTTGTGGTAGCAAAGAACTGGAAACCAAGCAGATGCCCTGTGCCTGGAGAACGGCTGAGAAAATTGTAGTATGTGACTGTAATGGAATATTACTGTGCTGTCAGAAATTACAAATATAATAAATACAGAGAAGCATGAAAAAACTCATATGAACTGATTTGAAGTGAAGTAAAGCATCGAAAAATCAAAATATAGTATGACTACAACAATGTAAATGAAAGAGCAACCACCACGAAATAATCTTGTAAACAAGTACCTGGATTATCAAATGTGGCAAATTCAAGAAAATAAAGCAAAAAGGGTTTATCAGACTTCCGGTTAAGATGGCGGCAGAATAAGGAGCAGCTGCTTGATCTCTCCTAACCGAAGCATACAGACTCCTCAAGGGGACATAAAAATGAATCCAGACAAACGAAGGGATCCCACAACAGGGCTCAGCATTGAAGGTACGCGGAATCGGGGCATTTCCACGCTATAAAGGGGTGAAACAGCTCTCACTAAAACGCGAGAGGAAGAAGCCCATCCACCACTCCCCACACCACGCACAACTCCAAGGCCAATGCACAAGAGTGAAAACAGGATTGGGGCAAACAGTAAATCACTAGCAGCCCCAGGGCTTGTACCTGAGAGCTGCAAGACGTGGGACCCCAAGTGGCTGGGGGGCTCACATGGACTTATCCTAGCGTCTACGCAGGTGAAAACATTGCCCTAGGCGTGGACAAAGATCTCGAAAGCAGGGACTTTCCCGAGTGTCTGAGTGGGTGAAGGCAGTGCCCTAGGCTTGAATAACGATCTCGAGCCCAGGCTTGGACCTTGATAGGGGGCCCGGTGCAGACGGGAGCGAGGCTGTGGAAGCAGCCCCTGAGACTGCTGAAGGAGCCTCGAACCGGGGACTACCAGGAGGCTTGATGCTGAGGACAAGGAGACCGGAGCCCTCGGGAGCTTAGAAAGCACAGGCAGACCCTGAGTGTGAAGACAAAGCTGAAAAGGGGCAGGGCTAACAATGGCAAGCCTAGAACCCCAGAAGAAAAAGATTATCAAGAAAAACTCTGGAACACTCGACAACTTTTACACAGAGAAAATTCAGACAACAGAGGAGGACAAACAAGTATCCAAACCTTCCCAAAACAATGAAAACTGGCCACAAGCTATTGAATAGTTCAAAAATGAGATGTTGAGGAAGATGGAAGAGATCTGGAAAGAAAATAACAGCTTAAAAGGCAGAATTTCACAATTGGAAAGTGAGGCAACTCAACTGAAGACCAGAAATAACCAGACTGAAAATGAAAACCAGTCCCTAAAGGCTTGAATTGAGCAATTAGAAGCCAATGATCTCTCAAGACAACAAGAACAAATAAAACAAAGTCAAAAGACTGATAAAATAGAAGGAAACATGAAATATCTCAATGACAAAGTAACAGACCAAGAAAACTGGTCTAGAAGAGACAATTTGAGAATCATTGATCTTCCAGAAAAAGCAGAAATTAATAGAAACTTGGACTCCATACTTAAAGAAATTATTCAGCAAAATTGCCCTGAAGTCCTAAAACAAGAGGGCAATATAGACATTGAAAGGATCCATAGATCACCCTCTACCCTGGACCCAGAAAAGTCAACACCTAGGAATATAATAGCCAAATTCAAGCGCTTTCAAGTAAAAGAAAAAAATCTTACAAGAAGCCAGAGACAATTCAAATATCAAGGAGCACCAATCAGAATCACACAGGATCTGGCAGCCTCCACGCTAAAAGACCACAAGGCTTGGAATACAATATTCAGAAAGGCAAGAGAGCTGGGCCTTCAGCCACGGATCAACTACCCACTGAAACTGACTATATACTTCCAGGGGAAAGTATGGGCATTCAACAAAACTGAAGATTTACCAGTTTTTGCACAAAAGAGACCAGGAATAAATGGAAAGTTTGATACCCAACCACAAAAATCAAGAGAAACATGAAAAGATAATAATAACCAGAAGGAAAAGAAAGAAAACTCATAATTTTTTAAATTTGACTCTTTTAAGGGCTTAAATAAGATCTAATTATCTGTATTCCTATGTGGAGAAATGCAATGTATAATTCTCTGTAGTGAACTCTATTCACTATTATAATATTCACTATTATAACAACCAGAAGAATAATTCATAGGGAGAGGACAGGATACTAAATGGTCTAAGATAACATGGGGGGTGGGAAAGGGGGAGGGGAAATAGTAGGGGACACCAAGAAAAATCTGAGTAAATAAGAAAAATAGGATATTCTATTACACACAAAGAGGGCTTGGGAAGGGGAAGGGATAAATACTATTATAAGAAGGAGAGGAAGAGAGCATTAAGAGGTAATAATCAAACCTTACTCTCAGTGTAATCAACCCGGAGAGGGAAGAATTGCTTTATTATCCATTCGGATAAAAAACTCTATCTAACCCTACTGAGAAAGTCAGAAGGTTTAAACCAAAGGGAGCAGGGGAGTGGGAAGGTCAAAAAAAGGGAGAGGAGAAGAAGGGGGAGGGAATTCATTAGGCCTTTAAAAAACAAAAAGAGGGGAATAACAAGGAAGGGGACAGAAAGGGAAGTCAATCAAGGGAGGGGATAAGGGATACCGGCTCAAAGCAAACCACTGGTTTAAAAGAAAATAGTGTAAGAAGAAGGGGTGGGTCTAGGGGAAGATACAAAAATGTAAGTGAATGCACAACTGAAAATTATAACTCTGAATGTGAATGGGATGAACTCGCTCATAAAACGGAAGCAAATGGCAGAGTGGATCAGAGACCAAAATCCTACCATAGGTTATCTACAAGAAACACATATGAGGCGGGTAGACATACACAAGTTTAAGGTTAAGGGCTTGAGCAAAATCTTTTGGGCGTCAAATGAGAAAAAGAAGGCAGGAGTGCTATAATGATCTCTGACAAAGCCAAAGTAAAAATAGATATGATTAAAAAAGACAGGGAAGGTCATTACATCCTGATTAAAGGCAGTATAAACAATGAGGAAATAACACTGCTCAATATATATGCATCAAGTGGTATAGCATCCAAATTCATAAAGGAGAAAATGGCAGAGCTCAAGAAGGAAATAGATAGTAAAACCATAATAGTGAGAGATCTAAATATTCCTCTTTCAGATCTAGATAAATCAAACCAAAAAATAAATAAGAAAGAGGTAATAGAGGTGAATGAAGTCCTAGAAAAAATAGATTTAATTGATATGTGGAGAAAAATAAATAGGGACAAAAAGGAATACACCTTCTTTTCAGCTGCACATGGTACATTCACAAAGATTGACCATGTAATAGGGCATAGAATCATGGCAAACGAATGCAAAAGAGCAGATATAATAAATGTAACCTTCTCAGATCATAATGCAATAAAAATAATAATTAGTAAGGGCACCTGGACAGGCAAATCAAAAACCAATTGGAAATTAAACAATATGATTCTCCAAAACCAATTTGTCAAAGAAGAAATCATAGAAACAATCAACAATTTCATTGAAGAGAATGACAATGATGAGACATCCTACCAAACTCTGTGGGATGCAGCCAAGGAAGTACTCAGGGGGAAATTTATATCCTTGAGTGCATATATTAACAAATTAAGGAGGGCAGAGATTAATGAATTGGGTATGCAACTCAAAAAATTAGAAAGCGAGCAAATTAAAAACCCCCAGATGAAAACTAAATTAGAAACACTAAAAATTAAGGGAGAAATTAATAAAATCGAAAGTAAAAGAACTATTGAATTAATAAATAAGACTAGAAGCTGGTATTTTGAAAAAACAGATAAAATAGACAAAGTACTGGTCAATCTAATAGAAAAAAGGAAAGAAGAAAACCAAATTGACAGTATCAAAGATGAAAAGGGAGACCTCACCTCTAATGAAGGGGAAATTAAGGCAATCATTAAGAACTATTTCACCCAATTATATGGCAACAAATATAACAATTTAGGAGACATGGATGAATATTTACAAAAATATAAATTGCCTAGATTAACAGCAGAAGAAATAGAATACCTAAATAATCCCATATCAGAAAGAGAAATTGAACAAGCCATCAATGAACTCCCTAAGAAAAAATCACCAGAACCTGATGGATTCACAAGTGAATTCTATCAGACATTCAAAGAGCAACTAATCCCAATACTATAAAAATTATTTGATATGATAAGCAAAGAAGGAGTCCTACCAAATTCCTTTTATGTCACAAATATGGTACTGATTCCAAAGCCAGGTAGACCAAAAACAGAGAAAGAAAACTACAGACCAATCTCCCTAATGAACATAGATGCAAAAATCTTAAATAGAATATTAGCAAAGAGACTCCAGCAAGTAATTAAGAAGATCATCCACCATGATCAGGGGGGATTTATACCAGGAATGCAAGGATGGTCCAACATTAGGAAAACCATCCACATAATTGACCATATCAACAGTCTAACAAACAAAAATCACATGATTATCTCAATAGATGCTGAAAAAGCCTTTGACAAAACACAGCATCCATTCCTATTGAAAACACTGAAAAGTATAGGAATAGAAGGACCCTTCCTAAAAATAATAAACTGTATATACCTAAAACCATCAACAAGCATTATATGCAATGGGGATAAATTAGAAGCCTTCCCAATAAGATCAGGAGTGAAACTAGGATGCCCATTATCACCTCTATTATTCAACATAGTACTAGAAACACTAGCAATACCAATTAGAGAAGAAAAAGAAATTGAAGGTATCAAAATAGGCAATGAGGAGACTAAGCTATCATTCTTTGCAGATGATATGATGGTATACTTAAAAAATCCTAGAGAATCAACTAAGAAGCTGGTAGAAATAATCAACAACTGTAGCAAAGTTGCAGGATACAAAATAAATGCACATAAATCATCAGCATTTCTATATATTTCCAACACATTAGAGCAGCAAGAGGTAGAAAGAGAAACACCATTTAAAATCACCCTAGACAATATAAAATACTTGGAAATCTATCTACCAAAACAAACACAGCAATTATATGAAAACAACTACAAAACACTTTCCAAACAAATAAAACTGGATCTAAACAATTGGAAAGCCATTGATTGCTCATGGGTAGGACGAGTTAACATAATAAAAATGAACATTCTACCCAAATTAATTTACCTATTTAGCACCATACCTATCAAGCTACCAAAAAACTTCTTTACTGAATTAGGAAAAACTATAACAAATTTCATTTGGAATAACAAAAGATCAAGAATATCAAGGGAAATAATGAAAAAAAAATGTGAAGGAAGGGGGCCTAGCAGTACCAGATATTAAACTATACTATAAAGCAGCAGTAATCAAAACTGGCTAAGAGACAGAGAGGAGGATCAGTGGAATAGACTTGGGGTTAATGAGTCAGCAAGACAGTGTATGATAAACCCAAAGAGCCCAACTTTTGGGACATGAATCCACTATTTGACAAAAACTGCTGGGAAATTTGGAAAACAATATGGCAGAGATTATTATTAGGTTTAAATCAACATCTCACACCCTACACCAAGATAAATTCAGAATGGGTGAACGACTTGAATATAAAGAGGGAAACTATAAACAAGTTAAGTGAACACAGAATAGTTTACTTGTCAGATCTGTGGGAAAGGAAAGACTTTAAAACCAAGCAAGAGTTAAAGAAAATTACAAAATGTAAATTAAATGGTTTTGATTATATTAAACTAAAAAGCTTTTGTACAAACAAAAACAATGTAGTCAAAATCAGAAGGAAAACAACAAATTGGGAAAAAATCTTTATAACAAAAACTCTGACAGGGGGCTAATTACTCAAATATACAAGGAGTTAAATCAATTGTATAAAAAAATCAAGCCATTCCCCAATTGAAAAATGGGCAAGAGACATGAATAGGCAATTTTCAGGTAAAGAAATCAAAAGTATCAATGAGCACATGAGAAAGTGTTCTAAATCTCTAATAATTAGAGAAATGCAAATAAAATAACAACTCTGAGGTATCACCTCACACCTAGCAGATTGGCTAAAATGAAAGAAGGGGAGAGTAATGAATGTTGGAGGGGATGTGGCAAAATTGGGACATTAATGCATTGCTGGTGGAGCTGTGAACTGATCTAGCCATTCTGGCTGGCAATTTGGAATCATGCACAAGGGGCTATAAAAGACTGCCTGCCCTTTGATCCAGCCATACCGTTGTTGGGTTCGTACCCCAAAGAGATCATAGATAAACAGACTTGTATGAAAATATTTATAGCTGCGCTTTTTGTGGTGGCAAAAAACTGGAAAATGAGGGTATGTCCTTCAATTGGGGAATGGCTGAACAAATTATGGTATCTGCTGGTGATGGAATACTATTGTGCTCAAAGGAATAATAAACTGGAAGAATTCCAGGTGAACTGGAGAGACCTCCGGGATCTGATGCAGAGCGAAAGGAGCAGAGCCAGAAGAACATTGTACACAGAGACTGATATACTGTGGTAAAATCAAATGTAATGGACTTCTGTACCAGCAGCAATGCAATGACACAAGACAGCTCTGAGGGATTTATGGTAAAGACGCTACCCACATTCAGAGGAAGGACTGCAGGAGAGAAAAACAACTGCTTGAACACATGGGTTGAGGTGGACATGATTGGGGATGTGGACTTGAAACGACCACACCAATGCAACCATCAACAATTTGGAAATAGGCCCTGAACAAGGACACATGTTACAAACAGTGGAAATGTGCGTCGGCCATGGGTAGGGGTAGAGCGGGGGGTGAAGGGGAAAGTAGGGGCATGAAGCATGTAAACATGTTAAAAATGAATATTAATAAATGTTTAAAAAAATGATGGGGAATTATAGCAAAAAAAAAAGGGGTGGGGGGTATCAAAGTTTCAAAGAACTGTAGGTGTAGAATTAATACCAGAAACGAATTGGGTAAATGATACTCAGTAGCACAGAGGAAAATCAAGGCCAGAGGAGCTTAATCCAGCAGGAGTAACCACACAAGAGGCTTCATCGACCCAATCACAGCTGGGAAGTAGAAAAAGGGCTGTACTTCCTGACTTCTCCACTGGGTAACTGGGTGCACAGAGAAATCTGGCAACTGGACTTTTGGGCTACTGGTGCAGGTTTATCCAAACCTAAATTCTCAGATGAAAGCTGCGTGTGCCGTTTTCAGTGATTACCCAAAGACCAAGATGACCACTCATCATTTCATTGGGAACTATTATTTAATACAAACACTAGAAATGGTTTTCCTGGAACTAAATAAAGCTTAGAATTACTATGAAGAAGAAAATTATAGCTCACAGTGCTAAGGGTGGAGTGATAAAAGTACAGGGAAAAATGGGAAGACAGATGTCTGAGTATCTGGTGATCATGTGGTAGAGGGACTGGTTGGACCCAGAGGCCAGAGCTTGGGTGGAAGTTATAGAGAGAGAAAGACTTAATCGTGGTTTTAAGAGAAAACTTCTTAATAATCAGATTTATTCACAAGTAGAACTGCAAATAAATTCCATTCGTTATGGCTCCTGCAGAGTTCATTACAAAGTGGGCTGGATCAAAGGTCCAGAATATATTTTGTATCCTGGGCCCCTTTTTTGGGCTCTGAAGCCCCAGAGTCCTCTTCTTAAAACCAAGTTTTCAAACACAAAATAAAATACACAGATTGCAAAGGAAACTAACTAGACTGAATAGTTATTAAAGCATTAGGAAAAAAAAGTTCCAGGACCCCAGAGTAAGAACCCTGGACTAGAAAGTCCCCTACGTCCTTTCAAAAGAGATTCGCTGGCACTCTGATCCAGTAAAAATTATAGTGTGAAACAAGATTTAGATACATTTTCATAACATATTTAAAATAAGAATTGCATGGATGAAAATGTATATACATGACCATAAGACCTCTGATTCTTAAACTGAACACAAGTATGAAGGATGAAAGATTCTAGAACAATATTGCCACATTTCATGAATCTATCACTGGATAGGGAGGGAGCCAAAAGATCCAGAATGAAATCGTGGCTTTGCCATTTTGATGGCTGACCCTTGGGCAAATAATATAAGCTCCCTGGGCCTCAGTTTCCTTGTCTCTAAAATAAGGGAACAGGACTAGATGGCTTCCAAAGTCCCTTCCAGTTCTAAAATTGTCATCCTGTTACATGACAGATTAAATTTCATTTTAAAGGTGAATTAAAAAAGCAAAGTAAAAAACATACCAACAATGCTGTCAAAAAAGGCTCCACGAAGATGCCAATCATTCTTATCATTTAGGAAAGTGATCATGTGAGACAGTAAGACATCATTGGCCTTCTGACGTCCAAAAAAGACACATAACCGAGTGATTCCATTTTCCATTAGGGTTTGCTTCACGATATTTTCTGGGTCACTCAGTAAGGTAACAACTTTCTGCTGGACCATTTCATGTAAAGCTTGGAGCTCTGCAAAGAGAGATTATAAAGGAGTTAGGCTGTATGATCCTGGGCAAATCATTTAACTCCAACTGCCTAGCCTCTGCCTTGGAACCAATACTCAGTATGGAGTCTAAGATGGAAGGCAAGGATTTTTTTTTTTTTTAAGTCAGTATTAACTCATTTTGGAAACCATAAAAACATTTCTTCTTGCTACCTCACAAGAATACATAAATTATGTTACTGCTAGCAGCTGATCTCTGATTAGAAATGTTTCTAAAAATCCCAAGCTCTGATGGCAGAAATGCTATTCTATTTTGCCTCAAAAGATAAATGAAAAAATATCCTAATTAAGAAATATTGCCTACATAATCATTATCCCTCCAAGTGATAAAAATCCATCCGTGAGAATCAAGAAACAGGGAAAATATAGATAAGGACATATTAACACTTCCATAAGTTAATTCAATCAGGAAATAAGTGAAATATTGGCTTAATTCAGTGAATAATTGGATATTTAGGCTCAATTAAAAAACAAACAAACCAATCTAGTTCCAGGAAGAGTTGATACAACAGATATCTCTAAAGAGCCAGGCATCCCAGTGGAGACTATGGCAGCAATAGTAGTAGGGTCCTTAGGCCTTTTGCCACAGGAAGAGAGGGCCTGGGATTCCACTACATCCCAGAGAAGGAGAGCAGAGCTGCCTGCATTAGGAAGGCCAGGGCTAAACCTAGACCCAAGGGGACCATCACCTACCAAGCCAACACCACCATAACCTCCTCCCTTCTACTACCCAGTCTCTAAGGTGGGGATTCCCTTGCTCATTCCTCACAAATGTTCATCAAAACCTTCTATCCCCTACTCATGTCTCCCACACCCCCTGCTTCCATCCCTTTGTCTTTCAACTAATAATCTTGCCATTTCACTGGCCATTCAACATACCTATCTGCTTCTTTCATTCTCTTCATCTCAAAATGCCTTGACATCATGTCTTACTTTCTTCTTTCTCCTAGACTTTGACAATGACATGACCCTTCTCTATCCCAAGGCCAATCCTTCTACATGTGCATTCAATCCCATTCTTTCCCAACTTCTCCAGGAGACTGCATCTGCAATCATCCCAACTCTTGCTATTTATAATCTTCAACTTCTCCCTATTAACTAATTCCTCCCCAAATACCTTCAAATATATCAAAGTCTAGTCTAGTGAAAAAAAAAAAACTTCACTAGTCCATACTACCTCCTCAAGCTAACATCTCTCTCTCCTCAATTCTCAGCCATTTCTAGAAAAAAATGCCTCTACTTGCCTCCACTTCCTTCTCTTTCACTCATTCACAACTCTTTGCAACTGAAATTCTAAACTCAACATTCAAGTGAAACTTCTCTCTCCAAGGTTACCCATAATTTCTTCACTGCCAAATCTGATGATTTTTTTTATATAAATTCTAATCCTTCTTGATCTAGGTATGCATTTGATATTGATAACCACTCTCTTCTCCTGGATATTCTCTACTGTCTGTATTTCTCTCTCCACTTCTTCCTGGTTCTACCTAACCTCTCTATTACCAGCTTTGCACCATATCATGCCCATAACTCTGAGTATTCCCTAAAATATTGCCCTATACCCTCTTCTCTCTCCATGCTCTTTCTCTATGACCTCCATCAGCTCCCAAGGATTTAATAATCATTTCTATGCAGAGAACTCATAAATCTATTTATCCTTTCTCCCCTGAGCTTCAGTTCTGCATCACTAGGTATCCCTTAGACATTTTGCACTGGATGTCCCAGAGATATCTCCAACAGAATTCGTCATCTTTCCTTCCAAGCCGACTCTCTTCTGAACTTCCGCAGCCACTCAGGTCAGCAATCTGGGGGTCATTCTCAGCTCTCTGATTCTGACTCACTCTCCACACATCAGATCGGTTGCCAAACTTTGCCATTCCTACCCCCAAAACATCTCTTGCTCCTGATACCATCTTTCTACTTATCAAATAACCATCTTAGTTTGGGCCCTCAACGTCTTGTGCCCAGACCATTGCAATTGCCATTTTTATGGGTCTCTGCTTCAAATGCCTCCGCAATTCAACCTGTTCCCCCAACACAGCTGCCAAAAGGATTTTTCTGAAGTGCACATATGACTGTGCTACTCCCTTCTCAATAGACTCCAGTGCATAGTCATGGCCTCTAGAAGCAAATGCATTTAAACTCTTCCCTTCACAGCCGGGCCCCCAACCAATCTTTACTGCTACATCATACAATATTTTCCTTTATACCTCATTCAGTATTCTCCTTTCCACATTTCACAGTTCAGCCAAACTGATCTTATCTCTGTTCTACCCATACACGTGCACACCATCTCACCATGCCAACCATCCTTCATGTCTCAAGAGCACACTCTCACCTCTGCTTCACAGAATTCTTCTCAAGACCCAGCTCAAGTCCTACTTTTCCTGATCTTCTCCTCCATTGCTAGTGCTCTCTTCCCAACAGACATATTATTCTTTCCAGATTTATTCTCTACATACTTATATATGTACATGCCATCCTCAGTAGAACAGAAGCTCCATCAGAAGGGTCAATTGTCTCATTCTTTGTCTTCTCAGTAGCCAGCACAGTGCTTGGCACATAATACACATGTTCAAATACTGATTAATCAAATATCCAACTAGAGCTTTTCATTTGTTCCCAAAATAAGAGTGATTCCACACTGTGTTATTAAAAAGCCTTATGCAGTCACACACCTTAGGACTCTATTATTCATCTGAGCCTTCAGTGTAATTCAAAGATCACTGCTATTTGTTGACCATGTGACCTTATACACATCACTTTACCTCTCTGGGCCTCAGCTATAAAATAAATTCTAAGATCTTCTTGAGCTCCACCATTCTGCAAGTCTGCATTTCTTTGGATGAGTTGAATCCTTTCATTCATTTTTTGGTGAGCATCTATTCTAGGCATTACAATGTGCTCAATACTGTGATGGGTGCTAAAAGGAAAAAAATGGGGTCCTGGACAACAGGGAGCCTTACTGTAGCTACCAAACAGAGAAAAGAAACCAGTTCTGAAAAGGAAGCTCACAGAGAAGTTCTAAGGCAAAGGCTTTATTATTTATTATTTAAAGACATCAAAATACATTTAGATGGGGGGCAGCTGGGTAGCTCAGTGGATTGAGAGCCAGGCCTAGAGAAGGGAGGTCCTAGGTTCAAATCTGGCCTCAGACACTTCCCAGCTGTGTGACCCTGGGCAAGTCACTTGACCCCCCCTTGCCTAACCCTTACCACTCTTCTGCCTTGGAGTCAATACAAGTATTGACTCCAAGACAGAAGGTAAAGGTTTAAAAAAAAAATACATTTAGATGGGGGGGTACAGAAGTTAGGATTTCTCAACTACTGTTAACACTTGCAGGTTTAAAAAAGACAGAAATACTGACGCAATTAAAGTTTCCCTGGGAGAAATATAGAAATAAAATAATATCTAAAATGTGAAAAAATATATAAAAATTAGAATCTGAATATGGAATTACTAAGCAAGGTAAAAGCATGGTCACTATTTGGTTACAGAGTAAGGGAGGAAGTGTGCTCACTTCCCAGCTTTGTTTCAGACTTCCTCCCCCTGGTCAGGGCTGAACCGCCTAGTCCAGAACCTCTCTGAGAGGAAAGTCAGCCTGAAAATGAAAGCCAATTACCTGTGTCATAATTTTCACTGGGGTGTGAAACTTCATCTAATTCTTCACTATTTGGGTCATTTTCCATATTGAGATTTTTCAGCTGTACCAACTCCAGGAATCTCAAGGCAGTTTCTGCCAGTAATGCTATGTTTTCTATAAAATGAAGAAAAACAATGAAAACAATAATCTTTATTAATATAATCTTATACCAGAATAATTTTCATTCTGTACTAGCCCATCCCCCCTCCAAAAATCCTGTCACTAAGGAAAATGTTTGAGCTGTATAATACATTATCAAAATAACCAAGTCAGTCAAACTTCCAATTACTAACCTCGTAATTCAGTTTACTTTCAAAACTATGAACCTCAGAAGGCAACATCCTCTTGTAACCTAAGCCCCAAAGCTACATGTTATATATTCCAAAAATGTTGCCCCAAACAATGCCATTGATAAAACCTGTGTGAATACATCATACTGAGTGCCACCCTAAAGTCTGCTCTCTACACAATGCCCATCAGCCGATCTATCTGACCAGGGCACTCAGTCCAGGCGCCTGTTAAGTATCTTCGCAGACTCTGCTGCAGGTGCTACCATCTCTGGCTTGATCTTAAGAAGAGAATCAGGGAGGAAAAAGCTAGTTCTCTGTTCATCTCCCCTCCCAGCAGTCAGGGGCTTCTTTGATCTTTCTCTCCTCTCACCCACCCTCATTTCACAGAATGGAAATGTCAGAGGTCACACTACACCAAGGCCAGGCCCCTCAGAGGGTCAACTCTAAGCTTTGATCATCTTCATGTGTGTCCCTGGGCAAGTCTCTTCCATTTGATACCACTCTATGGGAATAACTACCCTTTGTCCTGGCTCTTCACCCAATGGCCTATTTTATCAACACCAATTTACGTTGGGTCAAAAAGCTTTATCTTGCCTAAGAGTCCCCTCTTGGCATGGGCTCACAGGTGAACACGATCCTGAGAAAGGAGAGTCACTAGATTAGAAGATGGTCTGATTAAATTGGCAACTTACACTAGCATCATTGGAGGGGGATGAATTTCCCAGGTTCACTTTACACACTGGCATGTTAGCTTCCAGCTAACAGACTAAGGAGCTAAGGGCTTAATCTTAATGAATCTTGATCCTTGTATCATGCTATGTAACAGGATGAAGCTCTACTGACACACCTGGAACACTTTTTACCCAAATACTCCAAAGCCTTCAAAGCTATTCCAGTTGGGAGACCTTGAGGCTGTGCGTTCTTGGAGCCAATGCCACGTGAGCACTAATGCTGACTCCTGGGTGCACAGAGGAATGATTGCACTGCTTCCCTTTCCTTGGTCTCTGAACCAACTGTGGTTGTCTTGTCTCTGACACCGACCGTGGAGAATTTTTTCTTTGCTCTGCTTGGTATGGTTTGGTTTTACTTAATTTGATATGTCAGTTAATTTACTTACATATTTAAGCTAATTCTATATTCCATAAATGTGTAACTTAACAATTCCCTATGAAGTCCTAAAAATCTGTTCTCTCCAATCATTACTTGCTACTTCTAAAAAATGTCAAGTGAAGGAACTCAGGGGCAGCTGGTAGCTCAGTGGATTGAGAGTCAGACCTAGAGATGGGAGGTCCTAGGTTCAAATCTGGCTCAGACACTTCCTAGCTGTGTGACCCTGGACAAGTCACTTGGGCCAATACAATAGTTTTAATTAAAAAAAAAAAAAGAGTAGGAAGACATCTAGAAGTCATTAAAGTTGTAACCTTATAACATCATCTCAAAACACCTTTTTAAATATATGTGACTTTAGTTTTATATGAAAAACCTTAATTCCTACTAGAATCAAAAAGAATTCTGTAAGGTTTACAGTCACTGATGTACAAAAATGTCTATATAAAATCAATAGAGGATAAACTCTTACCGGCATAAGCAAGCCTTACAATAGTGGCCTCATCTTGAGCCAGATGCGCTATTCCTGGCAAAATATACTCTGGATAGATATTGATATCATTTCGGGGCACCTCTTTGACAAGAGCCAGAACCTTGGTGAGTGTCCTCACAGCTTCTGCCCTTACCCTGGGCACAGAGTCATTGCTAAAATGCAAAAGATAAGGTGTGATGCGATCCAGAAGAATTTCTACACTCAACCTTGGGGCCAAGTGTAGGATGAGCTCCAAAGCGGCCAGCTTAGAGTCACAAGACTTAAGGGTCTGCAGACAAGAAGTGATGACAGACACCAGAATCACCAGCCCGTTCTCCTTCGTCTCGCCCTCAGCTTTTTCAGTTCGGTCATGTCCACAGAGATTGTGGACAATGTTATCCAAATCCTTCCTTATGACCAGGATACGCTCATCAGCAGAGAGAAATGTCTCCTTAGCAAACTGGGCCATGTAAGGCTGGAGGAACGTGTAAAATATTTCAGGGAAGGCATTGCCACGCTGTTGCTTTAAGTAATCTTCAGCCTCTAAACGTTTCTCAGGCTCACAATGGATCATTTGGGTCACCTGCACCAAGCATGCATGAATCAAAGAGAATAGACAGGTGGTTAGAAATCCTAATAAAGCTAAGATGAAAAATGACATGAGAAACTTTATGATGGAAATTCATAACAGAATATCCTCAGAGCAACGCAGCAGCCAGGGGAAGTCCAAGCTAATGTCCTTTTGCCCACATTGATAGGCCTGGAGGACACCACAGAACCAGAGAACAGTGTGAATGATGCAAAGATGTCATGGATATAAAGCTAGGTACTAGAGTTAACTAATCAATACATGTCAGTAATAAATGAGCCATCCAAGTTGCCACCTGGATCTCATTGGACCACCAAAGATGATTGGGAAGTCAAAAATTCAGCAAGAAATGATAGTTATCCAAATTGAGGCAGAGATGGAAAGAAGAAAAAAAGAGGTTCATCAGTTCTGTTGGTTGGTGGATCTATGCTTATTTTATAAAAAATGGTGCGATGAAGGATTCAAATGTATAAACTCTACAACAATTTTAAAAATTACTAATGATGATGTCATATCTATATATCACTTGGAAAAGGTATTGAGTTCTATTTAAGTATGTCATTATCTCAGGTTTTACTGTATGTTCTGTCCCACAAGAAAGGTTCAAAGTCTTTATCAGCTGTTTCCAAAATCTGGCTATATGTTCTTGGATGTCATCAGATATTTAGAATGACAAAATCCTAACATCCTGAAGTCAAAAAGGACCTTTCAGGTCATCTAATCTGACCTCCTAGCCCACCCCTCCCTCTCTGTCTCTGTCTCTCTCTCTCTGTCTCTCTGTCTCTCTCTCTCTGTCTCTCTCTCACACACACATACACACACACACACACACACACTCTCTCTCTCTCTCTCTCTCCAACATCTATGACAGGAAGAGATTTAGCTTCACTTGAATACTACCAGTGACAGAGAGCTCACTAACTGAAAAGGTTAGGTGGCAAAGGGGATGGTGTGCCAGGCCTGCAAAGGTCCTGGGTTCAAATCTGGTCTCAGACACTTCTTAGCTGTCTGGCCCTGGGCAAATCACTTAATCCTAAGTACCTACCCCTTTCCACTCTTCAGCCTTGGAATCAACACTTGTATGGATTCTAAAATGGAAGGTGTTTTGTTTTGTTTTAAAAGATAGGTAAGTCCATACCATCTTTTACAGCACTTAGTGAACTGAAATCTGGTGTTCTTAAAATTAGGCTAATTTTTCTACAGTCATTCAAATAACTAAAGACAGAAAGTATATCCCTGCTCATCCTTCTCTTCTCAAAACTATATGTTCTCTAGTCCATCAATCAATCACAACAATAAGTTCCATTATCTGCTTGCTGAATGCTCAGATCTAAGGATATGGTCTAGGTATTAGATCAAAGAAACAGCCAATGAAGGCACCAACGTATCATCTGAAAGAGGTGGTAAGAATCCTGAGAATGTCTGGAACTGCACACTTAAAATGAAATTAATTTATGTGGCATCATCCAAGAGTAAGATGTCCAGGTAAATGAAGCTTGATTCTTTAAGCATATCATTTAGTTTACATGGAAATACAAAATGTAGAACAAGCTTCCTTGTCTTAAAGAGAATATGCTAACATATTCCCCAACCTTTTCTCAGTGACTAAAGTTTACCAGTTACTGTATTCTGCTTTGATATCCTGATGCCCAGCTAAGCAGCTAGACAGTCCAGTGGATAAAGGGCTATGCCTGGAATTAAGAAGACCTGAGCTCAGACCAGTAACTAGTTATATGACTCTGGCCAAACACTTTAAACTATTGGCTTCAGCTTTCTTAACTCTTTAATAGAGACAACAGCATCTACCTCTCAAGGTTGAGAATCAAATGAGATAGTTGTAAAGCACCTGGGACAGAGCAGCCAACAAAAATGCTGGCTGCTATTATTATTGTTATATTATTATTCCCTCAGGGCAAAATGACTCAGTTCCCTAGGCTATGATACTATTGGTGGTTCTGTCTCCTCAACTCACTCAAAAGTATAGACCTCAGGGGTCTTTGAGGTAGGGATGGCCCTGGAATGCTAAGATGACAACCTCTGATCCCCACTAGTTGTTAAGGACAAATAACAGTGAGCTATGTCTGTGGCCTTGTCTCATTTCCTACATTTCTCTTCTTCTTTTCCTCCCTGACTATAATTTAGAGCACTCCTAAAAGACACCAGGGGACACCAGATAAACCAGTACCATGTGTGAAATTAAATCAAAAAGGCTTTAGGCCTAAGAAGGGAGGCAGCATCAGTTGGCTTCTACACAGTAAAAGCTAATGCTCTTGTGATGAGGTTAGAGGCTTTCTTGCCCAATTCCAGGCTTCAGACTGTTCCAGACAAATGATGATGCCAGGTGAGGGATGATCAGAGTAATAGGTTATCCCTAAAACGGGAATTTTAAGATATTTTTCCACAATGTGCTTATCACAAACTTTTCAAATTTCCAGCTTACCACACTTACCAATTCTCTGATGCTACGATCTTCAATTTTGCTTAGCACTTGTTCAGGGAAAAAATGTCCATTTCTATAGGCCAAAAGCTGTGACAAGTCAAATAGTGGGACCCCTTCCGTAAATAGCTCAGCTATTACACAACCTGGAAAACAGAAAATGTAACCTCTATAGCAAATGAGGTACAATAAATGAAATCCAACACATTTTCTTCCTTCCAGAGTAAGAATTTCAACAAGTTCGTAGAGCTTACATACAAAATAAGTGAATTACTACTGATAACAAGAGATGGCATTTACACAGCACTTTATATCCATTATTCTACTTGAGGTGCATAATAAGCTTGGCAATAAATAGGCACTATTGTCCCCATTTTACTGATGAGCACTCAGGTTCCAAGAGGGTTTATGACTGGCCCAAAGTCCACAAAATAATGTCAAATTGTAAAGTGCTGACCAAATTCAGAACCCAGTTCTAGTCGATGCCATCCATGTGTAAATATTAACTAACTGTGTTGAGCCTCAGTTTTTCCATTTATAAAATAAGGGAATTTGATAAGATATAAAGTCCCTTATGACCCTCAACCAAGGAACCCAAATGTATAAAGTTTCATTAATCCTTTCTCATACCGCAAGGAGGGAGATGGGAATCTGGGAAAACTGGTTTCCCGAATGGTTAAAACTTTTTTTTTCTGACGTTAATCAATTGAGCCTTGTCACAAGAAATATGAAACTTTAATAGCATGGGATCTGAGACCTTCCCTCAAGAAAGAGCTGCTGATAAAGCAGCACATGCTATTCATTTCAAACTTAAGACTTAAGAACCCAAGAATTGAAAACTGACCACTGTTCCCAAGCAGGCAAGGACATTTCCAAGAATCAGAGCACAATTCAGAGTCAAATAGGCTTAACAAAGCCCTTAAAAATATTCATTTCTAACTATCTAATAGTACAGGCTGAAATAAGGGGTAGAATGATTCCTATGTGATGACCATCACTTATAGAATGGAACACAAGGGTAGTATGTAGTGGAGGTTTTGAGGGACTGGTTCATTAGAGTTTTGTTGTTTTGTGCGAAGAGAGAAGTCTGGAAAGAGAATTTCTATCTATTTTATGGAATCTATCAGTGATGTCTATGCTGTTTCAGGATTGCCAGCCACTCACAAAGTTTGGGATATATGTGTCATGGATGAGAGTCAGAGGGATACAATTACTTTCCCCAGATCAACAGACAGGAGCCATTAAAAATGGATCCACAACCTAGAAAAGTGGCACTCAACCTAGAGAGTGTTGAAACATATCCAAAATATCTCTAGAACTGAAGAAGGGAAAGAGGCAAGGATGCCTATCTCTTACAGGAGGATGAAAGGAATGCTGTATGACAGGGGCAAAATAATTTGAGCCTTTTCAGGATGAAAGAAAATGAAGCCTATGAGGAGTTGACTATAAGAGAAAGCCTATGAAAGAATGGCATGACAGATTTAGGAAGCACCTCGTGAAGATTAAAAATGATCAATTTGGGGGGACAGCTAGGTGGCTCAGTGGACTGAGAGCTGGGTCAGAGATGGGAGGTCCTGGGTTCAAATCTGACCTCAGACACTTCCTAGCCATGTGACCCCAGGCAAGTTACTTGATCCCCATTTCCTAAGCCCTTACTACTTGGAACCAATACACAGTATTGATTCTAAGATGGAAGGTAAGGGTTTAAAAAAATGATCAATTTGGGAAAGTTTTAAAAGTTATTATTTCTATGGCAAGTGGAAATTATTACCCACCCCCAAGAAGTAAAAGAAATAAGAGGCTAAAACTATAAATAGGCCTAAAAAGAGCTCACATAAATACATCAGTCAGAAATCTACAGATTAAGAAAAACTAGAATGTTAACAGATAAATAAACTTATGAAGTTAATATGAATCCTTTGGGGGCATTATCAAGAGACAGATAAGTGGACTACATCAAGCAGAAGGACTCAGAACGACAATATTCTGTATACCCAACTCCAAAAATTAGCTGTGGATATACACTCTACCAATATATTTGTAGAATGCACAAATACACTAATCTGTAATCACAGATTTCCTAACTTGTTTAAAATTGAATTCAACTTTTTTAGTGCAATGAACACAAATTAAATTCGTAGATATGTAATCTCATGGCAAAATTTAAAAGAAATCACGACAAAATACACAAATATGGGCATTTTTGTCTAAAATAACCAGTGCTCCGTTAACAAGCAAGGGTTAAAAAAAATGTCACATGTAAAGCTCTTAGCTAACCTTAAAGTGCCATAGAAATTCAAGCTATTCCTGTCAGTGGCAACTATTGGAAAGAGTGTCATCATGCCAATATACTACTTTCTCAAGATTTAACAAATTAAAGCAGTAGGAGTCATCACTGCAGTCTAGGGGGAGGGTCACTTCGGATATTTAAGCAACTCAAATATACCTGCGGAAAAGATGTCCATTGCACGCTTCAGTTCCCCTCTTGTCCTCTGGTTGCTGTTTGTCAAATCTACCAGTGGGGTAGAAGGATCTTTCATGCACTCCAACTCTGTGGCAAACATGCCACCATCCACAAAGCGCTCAGGAGCAATATAGCAAGTTCTCCTCCGTGACGTGTCAAAGAAATAGTTGAAATCAGCAGGGTTGTCTTCTGGAAGGTAAGTAGGTTTAAAACTGGCAAAGTCTGTTAGGAGAACCCAATTCCAACTGGTTACCATGACATTTTCAGTTTTGATGTCCCCATGGCGGACCCCAGATTTGTGAGCTTGGTCCACTGCAGTCAAGATCTGGAAAGCAATCCACCGCTTTTCTATATTGTTTAAGAACGGACGGGTACTGATCCGATCATAGAGGTTGTCTCGGACATACTGCCTGAAGAGCAGAGCCGCTTTTTCAGATGTTTTTTCTGTGGCCCTCTGGAATGGTAGACAGTTCTGTGCTGAATTAAGTCTGATCTTCAGCTCTTCCAGTTCCTGTTTGTAGCTAGTTAAAGGTAAGGTTGGATCCTGAATTGCAAAGACCTTCACCACCACCAAGCCTTCTCTGTGCTTGGCTCGAGCAACTTTAAAAAATCGGGTACTCCCCAGGCTTTTGTCATATTCAAAATCATGGATGTCTGAAAAATAGCTGTCCACAGAAAGGATCTGGGAGGGGGCAATGCCAGCCAGCTGGTTTCCCATAACAACAGAATGCCGTCAATATCGTCAAGAGAAGATATCTACAAAAAAAGATAGATGAAAAAGATGGTATAGGAGACAATCGCATTCCACTTATGTGCCTTCTCTCTTCCTTAAGAGATAAATGTATGAAGTGCTTTCATTGACACTAGTAACTTCAAGTTATTCTCTATATTCAAGATGTTCTTATTTGAAAATAATCTGTAACTAAGATCTAGCCATCTGGGAAAATAAAGTGAAATGTGCCATTTATGCATTAAGTTGAGAATGTGAAGAATTTACCTTTCTTTGATTTAAAAAACTCAATTTAAAAAGTATTTATTTAGCATCAATTCTAAGTTCAGTGCTATGGCTGGGCATAAAAGTAGCATCACCTTACCCTAGAAAAGGGGGCGGGGGGGGGAAGGAAAAAGGAAACCACGTAATACTAGCACGCTGTCATTTTATACAAGTAGTTAATTGCAGTGCCACAAAGGCAAGATCAAAAAGGTGAGCCATCTTAGCAGGGTTAAGTGATAAGAATGCTGGATTTGGGAGCCAGAGAACTTGATTTCAATTCACTAAATACCTATATGACTAAAAGGTAAATCATTTCAAATATGATTCTTACCTGTGCAAAGGAAGGGTTTGGCCTAGACCTCCAAGTTTCTTCCAGCACTAACTCTATCATCCTATCTCTTATCCAGTTACATCCTCACATAACCCCTTTCAATGTGCATCAAAACACTTGGTATATCAGAAAATGTGCTGGATTTGGATTCAAAACACCTGAATTCAAATCTGAGTTGGGACCCTTAATAGCTCACTAGCTAATTAAATCAGCCAACAACTGGATCTGCCAGGTTAAGATTTAGACAATGTCACGAACTAGATGTTCCAACTCAAATGTCCAGAACCAAACTTTTCTCCTTTCCCCAGAAACCTCCCCCATCTTCCAAACTTCCCAAATACTGTCAAGGGCACCCATTGCCACCCAGCCTCTCAACTTAGATTCATCCCTGACTCTTGGCTTTCTCCCTTATCTCACATGTGACCAAGTCTTGTTAATTTCACCTTCATGACATCTCTCTTAAATGTACCCTTCAATCTGACACCTGCTACAGGTCCTCAACACCTCACCTATGCAACAGTCTGCTGGGTAGTCTCTGCCACAAATCTCTCCCAGCTCCAGCCCACCACTAAGCTGTCAAACTGACCCTGGACAGATGTAACCATGCCCGCCTGCCCCCCTCCCCCCACTCCACTATGCAATCAATTCTGACAGCAGCAACCTAATTACATCCAGGATTATCTCCAATTTGTCCTATATCTATCTTGTTTGTACGTAATTATTCCCATGTTGCTTCCCTGTTAGACTATGAGCTTCTCAAGGGTAGGGACTGCCTTTTTGTGTCTCTCCAGAGTTTAGTATGGTGCCTAGGCACATAGTAAGTGCTGGTAAATGCCTACTGACTCTAGAATTAAATACAAAATCCTTTCTTTGCAATTCAAAGCCCTTAATAACTTGCCACCTCCAAGGTTTCCCTTACTTCAGCCATCTGCGATCCAATGACACTGGTCTCCTTACTGTTCCTTACATAAGACTCAATCTCTCCAGCCTGAGCATTTTGCCTCGCCATCCCCTATGCTTGGAATGTTCTTCTCAGCCTCCTGGCTTCCTTCAAATCCCAGCTAAAATATCATCTTCTAGGAGAAGCCCTTCTCAAATCCTTTTAACCTTAGTTCCTTCCTCTGTTGATTATTTCACATTTACCCTGTATATAGTTCATACATGGCTGTTTGCATGTTATCTCCTCCCTTAGACTGTGAGCTCCTTGAGGGCAAGAACTGTCTTTGCCTGTCTTTGAATCCTCAGCATTTAGCACAATACTAGACACACAGAAAGCACAATACAAGGCAGCTAGGTGACTTGATGAATGGAGAACCAGGACTGAAGATTGGAGGCCCTGGGTTCAAATTTGACCTCAGAAACCAAATCATTTGGCCCCCCAATGCCTAGGCTTTACTGCTCTTCTGCCTTGGAACCAATATACAGGATTGGTTTAAAAAAAATTTTAATAAAAAAAAAAAGCAAGCTTGATAAATGTTTGATGACCAGCCTAACCCAAGTCTCATTTCCAAAATGGGGACAATGAATCCCTGCAATACCTACCTCACAGCGTTGTTGTGAGGATCGAATGAGACAGACTTTGTAAAGTGCTTTGTAAACCATAAAGTCCTCCCTAAAAGGTCAAGTGGCTTCCATTCCACTGTGAGGAAAGAAGGGGGAAGCAGAGAAGAATCCTGGCCAAAGCTGTTAAAATTAAAGCAAAAATAAAATAAAACTTAACTAAGAAGTCACAATGCCAACAGCTGCAGCCAAACTCTGCTGTGGTTAACTTGAGCCCCCACCTCCTTCAAAAAAAAAAAAAAAAAGACTCTTAACTGGATTCTTAACTGAGCTAAACTTCCCAGATTTGAAAAGGAGAAGAAAACAGGTAGATTTGCAGGAAACTGAGAAGCTAGGGTATCTGGGACCAGACCAGGAGGTGAGTGGAAGGGAATGGGAAAAAGGGTCCAGAAAGTGGGGATGAGGGAAGGGTCAAGTATGAAGGAAGGAGAAGGAGGGGAGAAGAGAATTCGCCCTTGGGGAGACTGAGAAAGGGAAATCAGTAGAGGCCAGGGAAAGCCAGGTCTGGAGGGAGGGAGGGGAGACGGGAATTCGCCTCTGGGGGACCGAGGAGAAGAAATCAGTGAAGGGTGTGAAGGGGTAGGGGAGAACCAGGTAAGATGGGGGGGCGGGAGCCAGCCCTAGAGGGATGACAGGCAGGAAATCAAGGAGACTGGAGAGAACCGGGCCTGAGAGATGGGGGGCAGGGGTAAATCGGCTGGGGGGGTGGGACGGGAGTAAGAACCAGTCTCGGAAAGGGGGGAGTCTAGGGGAGGGACTGCCTTAGGGGTGCGGGGGCGGGCCAATCCGAGGTGGGGGCTGGGGAGGGAGACAGGGACCACCCCCAGCCGGCCCAGCCCACCCATCCCCTGGCCGGCCTCCACCAAGCCCACCTCGCTGCGGCGGGACGGACGGACGGACGGACGGACGGAGGGGCGCAGGTGGGATCCAGCCCACCGATGCCCTAGTACCTCCCACCCCGCGCCAGGACCCGCAGCCCGCGGGGAAACAGACCGGTTGGACCTCACTTCCGGGACGCCGCGGAAGTGACGTAAAGGAGGGAGGGAAGAGGAAGCCCTGCTAGGGCGCGCCTCCGTTGCTAGGAGATGAAAGAGGCGGAAGACGCTGAAAGCGCCAACCGTCCGGCCACCTCGCGGCTACTGTGAAGTCCTTTCGGAACCGAGTTTCTTTCGGGGACCAAAAGGAAACAATTCCTGCCCCCCATGAGCTTACATTCCGGCCTGATGAGACAACTTCTACCTAAACCGGGAGACAGTAACCAGGTCCAAGGCAGTCCTTGGGGAGGAGGGTCCTGGGGGGAAGGGTGGTCCTCGAGCCCAGATGCGGAGGGAGCGAGAGTCCGAGGGCAGGAGCCAACCAGTCATCCGGGATCCCAGGGTTCCTAAAGGAGAGCAACATACAAGAAGACTGGAGAGAGGTAAGAGGCTAGGATAGGGTTTGTAATGCCAAACAGAAGAATTTAAATATAGTCCTGGGGCTGGGAAAGATGATTGACACTATCATGCTGACCAGATACAATCAATCTTGGGAAAGGAAACGTAGCCAGAGGCTAGGGTGTAAAAGGAAGGGGCTACTTACTATGGGTACTAAAGGGTGGTCCCTGCCCCGAAGTGTCTTCCTGGGACCGGGCCTCTGATACAAAGGGCCAGACTTCCTAAGACAAAAGGATATTTAGCTTTAACCCTAGGGTCCATTATTCAGTCTGCAACTGCTAGCCTGAGATCCCATCAGGATGGATTCTCTAGGGAACAGGAAACTAGCACAAGCTTTGGGGACTCCAACTTAACTAGCTATTCCTAAATCTTGGGGTTCATCAGATCCCACCAGGCCACAAGTTTGGGGTCTCTAGATTCCACATCGACAATGTAAATAAATCATTCTCATAAAAATGTTATAAAAATGAAAAAGTAAGCATATCTTCTTACCAGCTGCCATTATGGCCCAAATGAGAGGCTGTAATTTAGATGGAGACCTTTCAGTCTCCATAATTTCTATCCTCAAGTCTGCCTCACCTGGACTCCTACTTTAGGCAAGCCCAGCCATATTTCACCTTATTCTCTAAACTTAACCCTAACACATTAAGAAGAGAAATAAATTCCATTTAAAATCACCACAGAATGTATAAAATATTTGGGAGTCTACCTTGTAAGAGACATATAAGAACTACGCAAATACAACTAGAAACCACTGTTTCCATATATTCCAAACCAAAATAATTGGGAAAATACTGATTGCTCATGGGTAGGAAGAGCCAATATATTTAAAATGAGAATACTACCTAAGTTAATTTACTTGTTCCATACTGTACTAGTACTATTTTACAAAACTAGAAAAAGTAATAAAATAACTATGGAGCAAAAAATGTCAAGAATCTAAAAGAAGTAATTAAAAGAATGAGAAAAATGAGGGCCCAGAAGTTCCATATTTTAAACTATATCACAAAGCAGTAATTATTAAAAAACAATTTGGAAGGAGCAGCTAGTTGGCTCAGTGGATTAAGAGCCAGATCTAGAGACAGGAGTTCCTGGGTTCAAATCTGGCCTCAGTCACTGCCTAGAGCAGGGGTCAGCAACCTTTTTGGTCGTGAGAGCCATAAACACCACATTTTTTAAAATGTAATTTCGTGAGAGCCGTACAGTGCTCACAGTGCTGCTCCTGTAACAGTGCCTTAAAAAAAATTGACTTTATGGCTCCTGCAGAAAGAGCCATATCTGGCCCTCAAAAGAGCCATACCTTACAGATCCCTGGCCTAGAGCTTGTATAATCCAGAGCAAATCACTTAACCCCTCCTCTTCCCCATTGCCTAGCCCTTATCCTCTGCCTAGCAACCATTAAACAATATTAATTCCAAGACAGAAGGTAAGGATTTTAAAAACAAACAAAAATTTGGTACTGGTTAAAAAACAGATCCCTCAATAAGTGAAACCAATTAGGTACACAACAAATAAAAGAAAATGTATTTAAGACCCTAGAATTTGATAAACATAAATTCTTTAGCTACTGAAATAAGAACAACTTCATCATTTGGCAGAAACTGCTGGGAAAATAGATTAGCAGTACGGAAGAAATTAGATTTAGATTATAACACTTCACGCTTTTTCCAAATATAATCTCCAAATGATTAATTGTCTTAGATATAAAATGTCAATAAATTCAAGAACATGGAAAAAATTACCTATTGACACGGGCTTTGTGCAGAAATGGCAGGTTCCCTGTACCCCTTAACTCAGGCGGGCTGTGAACATGGGAATTCCCTTCCCCCTTCCTGCCCTTGTGACTCCGGAGGCAAAGACCATCATCCTTGGACTTCCTTTAAGTTGAGATAGATCAAGAGATACACCTCTGGAACACACCTGGATAGCCTAAGCCCTGTGAGGGTCTCAGACTGAGACACACACACACACACACACACACACACACACACACACCAAGGAGTCATGTCCACACTACTGAATAGAATACAAAAAGGCCAGAACTGAGGCACTCTGGGGCAGCCTCCCATGGCTGTTCCACTCATGCTATCTTGCTGGCCACTAATCCTATCTTACTAATAAATCTTTCTTTTTACTTTTAAGCTAAGTTTGGAGTCCTCTCATTCTTGAGAATGGTTTCCTTCCCGAATGCAGGGGTTCACCATTTGCTCTCCTATAACAGTTGGCGCCCAACATTTTTGGCTCTCCTGGAAGCTGCTCCTGTTCCTGGATTGCTCACGAGGCCATAGCTTCTCAGGTAGGAAGGAGCCTTTCTTGGACTCCTGAAACCCCCATTTTTTGGTGATATCTTTGTGGGTCCTCTCTTCGCTCTCTTGCTCCCATAGGGTACGGAACATAAGGCCATTACCCAGGTTCTCCCCCAGTGTAAGCTGTGTGTGGTGCTGGGTGGCAGGTTTTGGGTTTTCTCCTCAGTGGACACTGTGTGTGACACTGGGTTGCAGGTTTCTCCTCAGTATACACTGGGTGTAACACACTGAGTGGCAGGTCAGGCACCTTCTGTGGACGCACAGTTGGTTGCAGGTTACTCCTCAGTACTCACTACCTGGGACTGAGTTGCAGGTTTCTCAGGGGTGTAGCACTGGGTTGCAGTTTTGGTTTTTTTGAGGTTTGGCCCCCTTTTTTTCCACATCAATATGGGACAGAGACAGAGCGTACCCCAGGATTCCCCTTTGGGGTTTATACTTGAAAATTGGGACAAATTGGCTTTAAAAAACTTGAGCAAAAAGAAACTGATTTACAGCCTAGATAAGAAGCCTGGCTTATCAATGGCACCCTAAATTCTAATACCATCATGCAGCTGGATTTGTTTTGTATGAGGAAGGGGAAATGGACAGCATTTCCCTATATAAGAATTTTTGTAAATTTAAACCAAAATCCTGAACTTAGGAGGCTCTGCCTCACAACACCTTTGCTTGCCCCTACTGGGAAGAGCAGCCAGGAGGATAATTTGGAGGACTTAACATTAAATGGCACTTTCACTGCCCTTAGAAACAGAGAGATAACATCGCCTCTGGCAGAGATGCCACCCTTCCCTCAACCTCCACAGAACTTACATCCACCCTAGATTCCTTTGTTCCCTCAGCTCCAAAATCTCTACTTTACCCTTCGGGCTCTGCCTGAAGGCCATATCCCAAGCCACCACACACACAAACACCCTTTTGTACCCTCCACTGCCTAGTACCTCCACCCATTCCTCAGCCTAGCCCACTCCACACCGGGAGCTCACTGAGCTATGGTGAGAGGGCTCATCTTCTCCCCGTGAGAGAGGTGCCCTCACCAGAGGGGTTGGCTGGGGTACAGGTTCCTTTTTCTATGAGAGATCTAGCCCAGGTTAAGGAGAAATTGGGTCAGTACTCTGAGAACCGCAGCAAATTCATTGAAGGTTTTAAGTCCCTCACCCTACAGTATGATCTGTCTTGGTCAGACGTGCACATCATTCTTGCTGCCTGCTGCACCCCACATGAAAAGAAGCGAATCTGGGACTTGGCCATAGCAGTAGGAGATGAGAAAGCCCTCGGTTGCACATGGGCAGGGGTCCCTGGTGCTACTGCTGTGCCAGGACAAGACCCTGGGTGGAATTATGGAAATGAGAGCCACCGTAGATGAAGAAACCACATATTAGACTGCATTTTTCAAACCATGGAGAAAGGAGTTAGGAGGCGAGTGCATTACAGCAAACTTAGGGAAGTTACTCAAGGTAAAGAGGAGAATCTGCTCTCTTCTTGTCCAGACTAGTAGAAGCTATGAAACAATATACAAATGTCAACCCCGAGTCTGATGAGGGGGCAACTATCTCACACCTCCATTTTATACGACAGTCAGCCCCAGATATCAGGTGAAAACTGCAAAAGCTGGATCTGGGACCCCAGACTCCAACTAACCAATTACTAGATGCTGCTTTTAAGGTGTTTCACAACAGGGACCAGGTAATGGAGGAAGGACACACCTGAGAGAAACTGCTTGTAGCTGCTCTCACTTCTTTGACCTGTGGGCAGAAGCCGAGGGGCTCTTGCCATGCCTGTAGACGGTTTGGGCATTGGTCACAGGATTGTCCTTCAAAGGAGAGACCGCCCTCATCTCCGTGCCCAGCCTGTGGACAACGGGGACACTGGAAGTGTCAGTGTCCCTTTTGGCACTGCACTGGCCACCCAAGGGGCATCTCCCTATCCTCCAGTCTCCTGAAGTCTCAGAAAAGGGGTGCCCTAGGGCCGGCTTGCTCCCGGTTTCCATTACAATGGCTGAACCCAGGGTTAATCTTGAGGTGGAAGGTAAGTGGACTATGTTTCTTAAAATGGGACCTACTTTTTCCCCCCCGCCCTTCCTTCATACAATGGTCCTTCATTGCCTTCACAGCATCAGGTAATTGGGAGAAGGGGTAAGATACCTAGATGTAGGGATAAGGCACCCCTAGCGGGTGCCCATGAAGACAAACTATTCCAACATACATTTCTGGCCATCCCTTCTTCACTATGTCCTTTATTAGAAAGAGACATAATGGAGAAGCTAAGTTCTAAATTTTCCCTTATCTCAACTCAAAGTTCCCTAGACACTCCTTTGCCAAGACCTCCCACTATATATACACGTGTTGATGACCTCTTGATTTTTAGCCCATCAGAGGCTGCCTATGTCATGGACACAATTTCCACCTTCAAATTCCTAGGAGTTCCGGACCCTGAAAAGCCCTTTCTTTTTGTTTGTAGATGAGAGAAAGCAATTTGCCCTAGGAGTTTTAGCTCTGTACCTGGGACCTGATCTGAGGCCAGTGGCTCAAACTTAACAGCACTGGAGCTCCCAGACCCCCTTCCCTCCTTAAAACCATCCAAAGGAGACCGGAATCACCGGGTGAGGATTGGCAGATCGATTTCACCCACCTGCCACCTTGCAAAAGGTGCAACACCCTAAAAAGATCCCTCACCAAACTAGGTGAGGAAGCAAAAGTTGATTGGATCCAAGCTCTCCAAATAGCGCTTACTAGAATCAAACTTGCTCCTCGAGCAGACTTGGGAGTAAGCCCATTTGAACTGCTGTATGGGAGACCCATTTCTAACCTCTGAAGTTCTTTTAGATACAGAAATTATTCACAGTTTTGTTTGGTTTTCTAAACAATTGAGGCAGATCCACCAGCTCCTGAGGGAATATACTAACAAGATCCTTCCCAAACCCTAGAGGGAGGAGAAAGAGGAATCCCTCCACCCAGCCACACCTGGAGATTTGGTATACCTGAAAACCTGGAGTAGATCAAACCAGCCAACACACCCCATGGGATGGGCCCCATTGCCTAATTTTGTCCACTTCCACAATGGTAAAATTTAGAGGGGCAGAACACATGGACTTGTACCTCTCCTATTAAACCTCCCCCAGAAACAGGTGGTGAAGGGGAAACAGATATCACTAATTCCTGTGAGCCGTTAGAGGACCTCAAATTCTTCTTCTGCCAGAACAACAAGCCTAAGGATGCTCTGGAGGGTCCCCTTTCCTCCTGGTTCCCTTAAATCTCTTACTCCTTTTCTTACTTTCTGTTTCTTTAATCTTGCCAGCTGGACAGAAAACCCCCTGATTTAAACCCTGCTATTTTTTTTAACATTGTCACTTCTCTAGTGGCTTTTAGGAAGAAACCTCTCACTCTTCATGGAAGATACCACTCCCACCCTGGATGTCTGGACATTGCCTAAAGTCAACACCTCTCTCTCTCTCTCTCTCTCTCCCCCCAACATAGGCAGGGCCAGCTATACAACCATACCCAGCTTTGAAGAAGCTACAGAAGATTGAGACCTTCGTCCCTTTTCCCTTAGATATTTGGAGAGGGGGAGAGATGACATGGGCATTATGCAGAGATGGCGGGGACCCTGTACCCCTTAACTCAGGCGGGCTGTGAACAGGGGAATTCCCAAAGACCATCATCCTTGGAATTCCTTTAAGTTGAGATAGACAAAAAAGATACACAAAGACCATTATCCTTGGACTTCCTTTAGGTTGAGATAGACAAAGAGACCTCCGGAACACACCTGGATAGCCTAAACCCTGAGGGTCTCAGACAGACCCCTCACCCACCCATTGAGTGCAGGGAGTCACATCCACACTACTGGCACCTGGGGGGCAGCCTCCCATGGCTATTCCACTCATGCTGTCTTAATAATAAATCTTTCTTTTTACTTTTAAGCTAAGTTTGGGGTCTTCTCATTCTTGAGAATGGTTTCCTTCCCGAACCCAGGGGTTCATCATTTGCACCCCTATAACACTATCAGATCTATGGTTATAAGGAAAAGTCAGACCAAGTAAGGAATAGCGAGAAGATTACAAAAGATAAAATGGATAGTTTTTTGATAACCAAAAACAAAAGTATTTTCATAAATCTAATAAAGGCAAGATTAAAATTTAAAAAACAAGAAAACATCTTTGCAGCAAGTTTATCTGATAAAGGTCCAATTTAGAAAATATATAAGGAATTCAGATTTCTAAGAAAAAGAGCCATTTCCCATTAAAAAGAGCCATTGTGTCTAAGGACACAAACAGAAAATTCTCAAGGGAAGAAACCCAGGCTATCTAGAGCCTTGTAAGAAAAAAAAATGCTACATATCTCTACTAATTTGAAAAATGCAAATTAAAGTAATTCCAAGATTTCACTTCACACCCATCAGAGTGGTAAAGATGATAAAAAAGGAAAATGAAAAATGTTGGAAAGCCTGTGTGAAAATGCAAGCATATTGATGAACTGTTGGTGGACCTGTGAATGAGTGCCATTCTGGAAAGCAAATTTTGATTATATACAAACATTACCAGACAGTACATACCCTTTGACTCGGCCATGTTACTGCTAGACCTATACCTAAAAAAGAACCAAAGAAGAGTAAAAAAGCCCTTTGCATGTAAAAATAATTATAGTAGCTCTTTTTGTAGTAGCAAAAAACTGGAAACTAAGTCTGTCCACGATTGAGAAGTGCTGCGAATGTGATGGAGTACAGCTGTACTATAAGAAATGGGTGATTTCAAAAAGAGAAGGGAAGACCTATATGAACTGATACAGAGTGAAGGGAGCAGAACCGGAAGAACAATTTCTACAGCTGCGCTGGCCTGCGAAGGCACTGCGGGGTCATGGCGGCGGCGAGATCCCGGCCTGCTGCGCTTCAAGTGATGGCCGGTGTATCTCCGGTCCACCCTTCGGCGTCGTCGCCATCGCCGCCATCCCAGCTGCTGGCACTGCTACTGGCACTGCTGCTTGCCGCCGCCGCCGCGGAGCAGCAGGTGCCGCTGGTGCTCTGGTCGAGCTCTCGGGACTTGTGGGTTCCGCTGGAGAATGGCCACGAAGGGCACATCACCACGGATGGCCAGCTGGCCGCCTACCTGGACCCCGCCCTGGAGAAGGGCCCCCGAAACGTGCTGCTCTTCCTGCAGGAAGAGCTAAGCGTGGAAGACTTCACTGCCTATGGCGGTGTGTTTGGCAACAAGCAAGACAGTGCGTTCTCTCATCTGGAGAGTGCCCTGGAGTTGGCTCCCTCTTCCTTGGTCCTGCCTTCGGTGCGCTGGGACGCAGCCGGCCCCCTGACCTCTTACCTGAGGCAGAAGCTAAGGGCCAGCCCCCTCCGCGTAGCCCCGGCCGCCCTGCGCGAGCTGAAGCTCAGGGACCCCCTTCCTGCTCTGCTGCTCTTGAGGCTGCCCTACACCACCACTTCCGGCTCGATGGCCCCGAAAGAAGCGCTCATCGGCAACGACGAGATTATTGGGCAGGTGATGAGCACGCTTCGGGCAGAAGGCGTGCCCTATACCGCCATACTGACTGCTGAGAGGCCTTCCCGGCTGGGCTCTGGGGGTCTGCGGCGGCACCTCCTAGGAGAGGAGGAGGATTCGAAGGCTGGGCCCCTTCCCCCGGTGAGCTACAGTGACCCGGAGCCGCGAATCCTCTTTTGGGCCCGGAGTTTCACGGTGACCTATCACCATAAGCGGAGGGACCTGACCGCCCTCACCTTTGGAAACCCGGCCCTCAACCTGAGCGGCTCCAGCTGGAACAGCTCCTCGGCCCGCCTCGCCATGACCTACGAAAACGTCTTTGGCCCCTTCCTGACCATCAAGCTTATCCTGAACAACCGCTTGTACCCCGTTTCAGGCCGGAGTTGGTTCACCCTGGACAGACTCGAAATCCACGTCAACCACTCCGCGGTTGTCTTCAATTCATCGCACATCGCGGCGCCCAGCATCTATTCCTTCCACTGCGAGTATGTCAGCAGCGAACGGTCCAAGCACAGCCTCCTGGTGTCTTCGCTCGGCTCCTCGGCCTGGCACGTGACTTTCCAGGATTTCCAGGTCCAGGCCTTCAACTTGTCCGGGGGAAACTTCTCGTACGCCAGTGACTGCGCCAGCTTCTTCTCCCCTGGCATCTGGATGGGGCTCGTCTCCTCCCTCATCCTGCTCTTCGTCCTCACCTACGGGCTGCACATGATCCTCCACCTCCAGACCATGGACCGCTTCGATGACCACAAGGGGAGCGCGCTCTCCGCGCCCCTGACCCAGTGAGCCCTGCGGCCCCCTGCGGGCCGGGGTGCGCCCACCCTTGGGAAGAGCTCCCGCTCCCCGTTTCCTCCCCGTGGCCCTCGGCCTGCCTTTCCTTGCTCTGTCCATGGTAACAAAAAGCAGTTGCTGCTGTCTAGGACCCAGACCCCCTCGGAGGAGGCCTGGGAGACCGGAGTGGAGGCCTGCCTCGGAGCTGGAAGCCTGAGGCATCGGGGAGCCCCTCTGCTCCTCCCCCCTCAGGTGTAGACTTTGCTCCGTGTATGTATAATATATAAGAAAGCCCAAGTTCCTTCTTTCCCGGGAAGGCCCCCCCCCCTCCCTTCTGGCCCTATTTATTTCCCCCAGCAAGCCCTGCGCTCAGGACTAGCTGCTACTTCGTGCGGGGGAGGAGTCCCGGGATCTTGTCGTGTTGGTCACTTCTTGTGTCTCCATGTCTCGCTCTTTGGCTGTGATGAGAAATTGCAATAAAACGGATGAAGCCTCCCTGAAAAAGGGGAAAAAAAGATAAACATTTCAAAGACTTTTAAAGATGAAAAGCAAAATGAGTAGAACCAGGAGAATAAGTTAAACAGTAACAACACTGTAAAAACACCTTGGAAAGCTGTAAGAACTCTGATCAAAACGAAGACCATTCCATGATCCCAGAGGACCAAAGATGAAACATACTATCCATGACCTAAACATGACAGATTAAGGGAGACCTATATAATAAGTAAGAATACATTTACATATAAATATACATACATACATATATACAGTCAATTAGAGAATTTCTTTTGCTTGATTATGCATGTTTGTTTTTAGGAGAGAGGAGAGAAAAAAGTTGGGTTTTTATTTTAATTTTTTTATTTTAAAATGTTTTTCTAAATTTTCACTTTAATTTAATTTTAAAATTTTTATTTTAAAAAAATAGAAGGGGTTCTAAAGTTGTAAAATGGTGCGTGTACTTTCAGATAAAGTAACTATATTCTTAGTTTTACCTTTTTTACAAGAGATTTTCCACAAAGTAAAAATCTATAAATGTTTATTTTGTTAAAAATTAATAAAACTTTCTTTTTTAAAAGTATGGACTAAATGTTTACAAATAACATGTACAAATAGCATGATAAGCCAATTTTTAGTATATACTGATATGATAAATATCCTTAATAGAAACTACAACTTAATAATAAATAAATCAAGTGGAACTGTGATGTGATTGATGTGAGTATAACAACAAAATTGATTCTAAGATCATGGTAAGGGTTTAAAAAATAATAAATGGCAATAATGCTTTTCGTGTAATTATCTCATTTGATTTCAATTTGATCTTCCCAACAGCCCTGTGATGATTATCCCATTGTACAAATAAGGACAGTCAGGTTGAGAGAGTTCTAGTGACTAGGCCAGAGTCTCCCAGCTAATAAATGTGTATCGCCAGGTAGTACAAGGCTCTCTTTGATGCTTTTGTGGCCAAAGGGCCCCCTTCCCCTGGGCACAGGCTTCAGATCAAGGGTCACGTTCCTAGCCCTAGTCAGCAGCTCCTGGACCTGAGGGACAGGAAGTTTTCCAGGCTTGACCTATTTCCCATTCTGGTGATACAGTTGGATTGTGAGAAGAAGGGAAAACTCCAGGAGTCTTTACTGGAAACTTTATTAGTGATACACTGACACTTAGCCCTACCAGAGACCAGTGATGGATGGGCTCTTAGCAGTGATGGCCTCATGCCAGGGATCAGGGTAAGGAATACACAGGGTAGCACAATACACATTCAAGGGAGGCCAAGAGGTTCAGTAAGCTAGCTAGTAAATTCAATTCCTCAGCAACCTAAAACTGGGTCACAAGTCAGAATTACATGAAAGGCCCCAAGTATCCAAATGGAGTCCAAGAAACAACAAATGACTTCACAGCCAAATATATTTCCACTACAAATTGTCTGAGGCAAGATTTGAACTCAGGTTTTCCTGATTCCAAGGCCATCTATCTACTATACCACCAAAGAATTCCCTCCTGTGCTACAAAGCACAATTCATCCATGTCTGCCCACATTGAGTTGATTTTTGCCCATTTTCTCCCATAAATTGACCACCCAGTGTACTAGGTGGCCTAGACCTTCCTCAGTTTTTCTTAAAACAAGGTCTTTTTGAATGAGTAAATTCCGCAGTATTCTGGGGCTTGATATCATCATCTTTCATCAGGAACACCTGGAGATGACATATAATAGATTGCAATAACATTTCCCATACATTTTTAAGTCTTCTCCAACAGGGATTTTTATCATGGACTTTTTATTGGGTTTGCTGTTGGTTTACCTTTAAAGTTAGCTTACGTTAGAAATTTCTCTTGTGTTTAAGCTTTGCATGTGTTTGGTCCTTTCTTCTGCGATTCAGACCCAGCTAAAAGTTGATATCCAGAGACTATGGCACAGAGAATTGCACTATATGACTTCCCAGGGCACTTGGAGCCTTTGAACAGTTCTATTGTTGTTTAAAGATGGAGTACATATCATACAAGTCTGTCTCTGCTGCCTGGACTATTTTATATCTGTAATCCTCGGAGATATCTCTAATTTTATAGCTGGCTCTCCAATAAAGATGAAGCAAGTAGGTGCCCCCACAATAACACAGGGCAACATGTTCCCCCTGCCCTGGACAATCCAATTACAGCTTAGTAATCAGGCTTTTTCCAGGCTGATACCATCAGCAATTTTGGCTTAGTTGCCCCTTTTCAATGAACAAGAGTAAAAATAATGACCCCAATTCTTTTTAAAAAAAAAAAAAAAAAGTATCTCTCAGTTTGGGTTGTTTTCTATTCCCAACAGTGAGGTCAGAGTATAAGCTGTGTTTCTTTCTCATTAAAGCAAGCCACTTGAAAGAACACGATGGAATAGGAAGCGCACACAGTAGGCTTGGAATCAGGCTTGGCTTCAGGTCCCAGCTCTTTGAATTGGGACACATCACTTAATCCCTTGGAGTCTTGGTTTCCTTATCTGGGAATGTACAAAGAAGTATATTTGTATTGCTTCCCTCCAAGGGGGCTTGTGAAGAATGTGCTTTGCAAACCATCGAGAGTTAGAGAGAAGTATGCACTTTTAGCTGGTCTTTAATATTTCCCAAGTCAAAGGAATGCATGTTGGAAAAAAATCAGCAAAAGTTGCAGGGATGAGGTAAAATCTCAAAAAGTAAAACCACCTTCATACCATGAGATCATATATTTAGAACTAGAAGTGACTCTAAAAGTCACCCAGTCCAACACCGTTTTAGAAATGGGGAAACTGAGGCCCAGATTGGTTGATTTACTTAAGGGAGAAAAGGGGGATAATGTAAATAATGTAAAGGCATATTCCCTTCCCTTCAACCCTTCCCACTCCACCTTAAAATACTATCCAATGCCCTTGAATTTCCCCCTTTTTTTTGCATGCATTCTCTAGTCTGGTACATTTTTATCTTGGTCTTAGAAGTGTGGAGGGCTGTGGAAACACCTGAAAGAAGCCACAGGAATGCCTAAGAGATGCCTTATTGAATTATTGAAAAGAAGTTATTTGACCACATTGATTGCAACCAAAAATAATAAATTCTGACTTTAGCCCTATTATTGTAACCTTCAGTGCCTGCTTGGAGATCACAGTGTTCTCTTACCTGTAAAATGGCAATAATTACACATATATACTTTAAAGGAAATTGGTGGAAAGGATCTACTTGGTATTTTAATGTATATATAGGATATGTCAGGATCTGCTTAAACATAGTAGGGCCAAGAGAGCTTGATTGAATGAATCAACCAAAAGAATAAAGTAAGTGGAATAAAGTAGGATCTTAATTTAAGAGGAATAAAATGAGTTGGCCATAAGATAAAAATAAGAGTCTTATATTTGGCTGAAAGAATCAGACATTGGGCTATTCGTAAAATAGCAAGCTAATTCAAATTCAGTCAATCAAGTGGTAGTCATATCCAAAGGCAAGAGAGCAGCTAAGTGGCTCAGTGCATTGAGAGCCTGACCTAGTGATGGGAAGTCCTGGGGTCAAATCTTCCCTCAGATGTTTCCTAGATATATAACCCTGGGCAAGTCACTTAATCCTCACTGTCTAGCCCTTACTGCTCTTCTGCCTTGGAACCAATACTTAGTATTGATTCTAAGATGGAAAGTAAGAGTTTAAAAAAAAAAATCCCTGAGAGGAAGTTGCCTAGGCATAGGGGAGTTGGGGTAAGAGAAAAATATTTCCTTCCTTTTTCTCTCATTCTGTTCTTCCAAAGATCAGGTGATGACTTTTGTGAATTTTGAAGGTCAGAAAATCTGTCGTTCTCATCTGCTCAGTATCAGTGTTCCTGGAACAAGCTTTGACTGATGACAGTATCTACTTTGGGAGCTCTACTCAGGACAAATTAGAAATCCTGAGGAAAAGCGACTTCAGGGAGTGCGACTCCTCAGTATGAAGAGAAAGGCATCAGTCTTCAGAGCCCAGAAGAAGCACATCTAACGGGAACTTCCCAAGGTCTCTACAAAGGGAGAAAAGGTCTCCTAGAAACCAGGAACTATACATTTTCCCTTTGCTCCACATGTCCTTTGTGTCCTACCTCATTTCTTTAATGTTTTAATATAAGCCCACTCTCCAGTACCCACTGGAGCTTACAGTGTGATAATTCTAGAAACCCCAGCAATCCTCGGAGTTACTCCTAGAACTCAAAAGCAGTCATCTACCTGGGACCCATGTTATGAGTAAGAGTTGGGCACTAATGGTACTAGAAAGGGATGCTCCAGATGAAAGGATGGTGGTTAAATAAACAGCTCACTTCATATATTCAGTAATTTCATTGAGGTATATATTGCTTCCTCCATTGTAGACTGAAAAAACAGTAACTGAATGGGGAATGGCAATGGCAACTCACAACTGACAACTGACAGGGAAGGAGCTTAATACACAAAGGGACATAAACCCCACTGGGAAAAGGGTAACAACACTTATGGGGAATGAGAAACAGTCTGGGAGAAATAAAAATAACTGAAACTTTCACAACAGCCAGGGATAATTAACTTTCCGTGGATTCTTGATGGTGGGAGAGAGGATGACAAAGAAGTTAAACAAACTTAAGTTCATTGGTTTGGTAAGATGGGAATTGGAGGGAGAGGGGTGTCAAACCTCTAAGGGAACCAACTGCCAGAGAATGGTGGCAGTTGAGTTGGCTTGTCCTAAGCTAACCTAACAGACAGCCAACAACTGGCTCAGCTGAGTGGGACAGGGCTTTGGTAATCTCACACAAAGGTCCTTGATGTCTTTTAGGTGATGTTTAGACTGAGGAACGCTTCTCCTCTCAGCAAGATAATCCACAAGGGCTAGGAAGCAAGGGACTTCCTGGAGCTGTTCACCAACTACAGGAGAGATCCTAACTGTACCTAGATCTTCCTCTTTATCTTCATTGCAGGTCCACCTCCTCTAGAGATCCCAAATAATCCAAAGGCTAGTCGTACAGCAGCTCCCAGCTTCTCACCTCTCCTCCAAAGCAGGAAAACTGTCAACAACTCAGTCTCTGAACCAAAACCCTTTTACATTCTGGGCTCAGAATGTTCTCAGTTAGCCAAGCTGGTGTCTTTTCCTACTCACTACATATGCCTATCTATCAATTATAAATTACCTATAACAAGACCAAATACCTCCATGCCATAAGTTAAAATTTTTCACTTTGTAGTTCCCTTTCCTACTAGGATCCTCTCCAAACTTAGCTAGATTGTCCATCTTTGGGTATACACCAAGCCTTGCCATCTTCTTAGGACCTGTGTCAACCTTGAAAAACACAGAATCACTAAATTAATTACAGAGAATGCATCTTTAATCAGGACAAGGCAGATAGAGTTCTTATGGCCACAAACAACAACAATACCTCACCGAGCTAAGCTCTGAGACTGGGAACAATGCCCTAAGGAAAAAAGTACTATAAATGTGTCCCATTGGTAGTAAAGCCTACCAGAACTAAATCATTTCCCTTGTGGGCAGCTAGGTAGGTTAGTGGATTGAGAGCTAGGTCTAGAGACAAGAGGTCCTGGGTTCAAATATGGCCTCAGGCACTTCCTAGCTGTGTGACCCTGTGCAAGTCACTTAACTCCAATTGCCCACCCTTACCACTCTTCTGCCTTGGAACCAATACAGAATACAGATCCCAAGATGGAACATAAGGATTTTTAAAAAATCAGTTCCACAAGGGGGCAGTAAATCACAGTTTGCTGTTCTTTTTCCTTTTACAATGGTATCAAGAATAAACCAAATTAAAGAATTAAAAATGATATGTTCTGTTGTATATGATAATAGCAATATTGGATGATGATCATCATGAAAACTTGGCTACTCTCAGCAATGCAATGATCTGGGACAATCCTGAAGGACTTATGACAGGGAATCTGTCATACCTCCAAAGAAAGAACTGTTAGAGTTGTCTTTCACATCAGTGTATTTATGGTTTTATTTGGGGGTTTTGGTTATATATGAATGTGCTCTTACAACAGTGACCAATATGGATGTATATTTTGCATGACAATAAAAAATAGAAAAAAATTATATGTTCTGGAACCCAACATTCTCCTGAGGCCTGTATTTTTCACACTTTAGGCCCCTTGAAGAAAAGCCTATAAGCTGCAGTGTCTTAGTACAATGTTAGTGTTGGTATTATCATCACATCTTCCAGCAATTTACAAATTTTGAGAGATAAGACAGGAAAAAAAGAATTATAAGGATGGGGCACCTGTGAAAACCATACCTCACTTGAAAGTCATTACCTTTGACTGGTGATGTCTGAATCAATCAACTGGAACTAGGTAAGAACGAGGTCTAAAATCTTCCTCAAATCAATTAGATGAAGGCCTGGATGATACCTTCGAGCTACCCAAAGGAGCACAGACAAAAGAGTTTATATAAAACCAGGTAGCTAATCCAAAAATCAAGAAATATTTGAATATCTGGACTTAGAAGGATGAGAGAAACCCTCCTGAGAAAGAATCCCTTGGTAGAGAAGAATCCCCTTAAAGAGAATGTTTTGTTTCAATTTCATCCTCCCATTTTAGTAAATAACCTTTGTTGAAAGTTAATTTAGTTTGACTAATTCTTAATTAGGAAGCACACTAGTGGGGGCTTGTGAACTACAGCATTAGAACAACAACTACCTCAACCGCCAAACCTTTCAGGCTGTTCATAGACTCTGAGGGAAAAACTTGAGGGTTTCCATAGTAATCAGTCGATGCTAGTGAAGTTCAAGAAAGTAATTTTGGAATCTGTGCAACATATAATGGTATAAAATATGATCAAAGCTACAAGAGAGCATCATAGTACTATAAGAATGGAAAAGGAAAGGACACATGATAAAACCAGTGGAAATGTGTGTCGGCCATGGGTGGAGGGAATGCGGGGGGTGAAGGGGAAAGTAGGAGCATGAATCATGTAACCATGTTAAAAATGAATATTAATAAATGTTTAAAATTTAAAAAAAAAAGAATGGAAAAGGATCATGCTACTTCTGGTTGGAATTCAGAAAATAATTTCATAGAGGAAATTAAGGTAGGCTTTGAAAAATGAAAGTACTTGAATAATCAGAGACACAAGGGACAACATAAAAGGGACAGTGATATTTTTTTTAAAAAGCATAGGGCAAATTTTGGGAAAAACAAATTGTCCAGTTTTCCTGGTGCTTGGAGTTGGGGGCAAAGGGAAGTTTGTGGTAGTGGAAATTAAAATGAGAAAGGTAGTTTAGGATAGTTAGGTGGAATCATCAGATTAGGAATAATGTCTAACTGGATAGAACATTTCAGGGGGCCACATCTGGTCCACGGGTTGTAGTTTGCCCATCAGTGCCTTAGAGGTATAATCAGAGCCATACTTTAGGAATTCTAGTAGGATTGTCAATCTCCTTCTGCCTGCATGTAGCACCTATTCCATGCACTGCTGTCTCCACATACATTCTTTTCAGATGTAGCTCTTGGGTAGTTTAAGTGAATTGGCTCAACTATCTGAACAGTAAGAAGACAGTAGTAGAAGAGAAGGCTTTGGAAGATCTTTGGTCCTCTATATAGTTGCAAGAAGTTCAACACAATGAAAATGTACATGGATCAAGGAAGAAACGAACAAATTACACATTTTACTTTAATGAAGGATATCGCATCAAAGGAGATGTCAGAAATTCTAGCCTCTCTGAAAAAGTGGAAGCAGAGGCCAAATAAGGTCAATAAGTATTGACTCCAGTGCTTCTTAGTGGCATAGGAATTACTAGCAAAGCACTTTGCCAGCTTCTCAGAAGCAAGCCTAGTCTCTCACCTTTCTTATCAGGAGCTTCATAGAGCTATTACCAAAAATGACTCCAACAAATAAAGGTCATTTATAGGTTTATCAACTTTATTTTTTCCCTTTTTTTATTCAGAATATTTTTCTATGATTACATGATTCATGATCCCTTCTGCCCCACTCTTTCCTCCATTCTCCAGAAGCCCACAAGCAGTTCCACTGGGTTATACAGGTATCATTGTTCAAAACCTAGGGTTTGTCAACTTTAGACAAAGTATTCATACCTGGTATCCCCCCAAAAAACATGAGTTCAAATTTGCCCTCAGACAGTTACTTGCTATTGTAAGGGTGGATTTGGAGTAAATCAAGGATAACTAAGCACTCCTCTTGGAAGGGGACTGGGAGCCGACCCCATGGAACTCTGAGAGGATTCCTTTGGAAGGGGCCAACAGCAAGAGGAGTTTGGAGGAGAATTCTGAAGGTCCTCAACTGTCACTTCTCTCCTGATGGGATAAGGAACTGGAGGGGGTTGGTTCGATGGTTGGGAGATTTGGATTGTGGGGTGAATCCTGAGTGAATTGGGTTTCTCTGTACTTTTATGTGTGACTATTGGGAGATCACAAATACCAACAAAGAAGACATTGAACAGCCATTCTCCAATTTGGCTGGAGAGGCCAAACTTTTGCGGGGGAACGGCTTTGAATGAGGGGGAATCCTTTCCCTGATCCTGCCTGATTTAATCAATGGTGATCCTGTTAATTCCCTTTTATATTAGTTTAGAAATATTTGATAGGAGACTGTTAGGGGAAGAGAGAGTTAACTACTGTGACCAAGCCACAGAAGTCCAGAGCTGCTCTCTTGGGGAGAAAACATATTCGATAAGTTCATCCTTTCCCTCCTTCCTTGATTCCTCTATAACTTTTTCCCCTGTTCCCTGAATTTAATTTATCCTATAATAAACTCTGATAGCTTGATGCTTAGAGTCTGGAACAGTTACATTGGGGGGGAGGGGATGACTGATTTTGTGGCTGAGGGGAAGACCATTACCTGACTCCATCTTGAGGGGGGAAGCTACTTGTACTTAGGAGTTGGGGGAGGCTTGTCTCAACAGGGCTGATTCTGGGGGTGGGATCCCATCTATTAAGGTCGCGACTGAACCCCAACACCTTCCTTCAACATCCCCATTATAGTTTTGCCAGTATGGGAAGCTCATTGAGTTTATTCCCTCATAGGTCTTCCCTGGGGTGGGGGTGAATGATTAACTGATCTGGTCCACTGAAAGCTAACATGGGGGGAGTCTCAATACTCACCCATACATTTGTGGCGAGTCAAAACCAAAGAATCTGATTTAATTTTTAAAAAGCCATTTTATTGACCAAAATACTGAAAAGCAGTCAGAGGACAGCCATTTTGGATTAGTCCCTCCCTTTAACTACAGAAGCTTCACGAGGACAGAAAGCAAAGAACAGCAAAGCAAAAAACCTTCCTAGCTAAGCAAATACATTGAAACATGGCCTGGGAAATGGGAAGAGCTTTGTTTGTGGTACTGAGTAGCTCTGTTATGTTATATTCTTTTGGAACTATGATGTATGGACTGTGGACAGAGACTATACTGAATTACATATTAAACCTCATTCATTTAATAGATTCTTACAACTGGTTAAAGATGGAAATAGAAAAACTGATAGCATTTACTCCATCATTTATGGCAGTTATTGCTCCATTCCTGCAGATGTACTGGGTGCTAAAAAAGCTGATGGGACAGTTATTGGGCCACAAGGCTGAGGAACAAGTGACTTTAGCAATTCTAAAAGCTGAGTTAGTAAAATGGCACAGGAAGAAATAGCCAAGATAGGGGAAAAGATGGGGGAAAAGACAAATGGCCAGGACAATATAGTAATAATTACAGAGATTAATGACAAAGAGAATACAGACAAGCAGGGCAATGACGCTGAAGGCAAAGACACCACAGTAAAAGGGGCAGAAGCAACTCTCCTTCCTTAAAAGACAAGGTGATTTTGAAGCAAGACCAGCGGATCGTCCATTTTTAAACACATAAACCATTTACCAGCAGTGATCTAGACAGCCTAAAAAAGAGGTTCAGTGCCTGGAATTCAAAACCCCAACAATGCTTAAAAGAGTTTAGGCGTGCGGTCAAGATTTACGATCTGTCTTACTGTGACGTTGAAATCCTTATGGAAGAATTATTTAGCCCAGCCCAAGCCCAACAATTTATTAGGGAGACCAGGGAAAATATTCACTTGACATCATGGCCAGAAGTGTATGACAACATGGAGTTGTCTAACCCACAAAATGTCTAACCATGCTTATCTGAAACGCTGTAGGCAGGATTTAATGGAGGGAATGGCAAAACTAGGTAAAAGACTGTGTGACCCTGGGCAAGTCACTTGACCCCCATTGCCCACCCTTACCAATCTTCCACCTAAGAGACAATACACAGAAGTACAAGGGTTTAAAATAAATAAATGAATGAATGAATGAATAAATAAATAAACTAGGTAAAAGATAAAATGTCTGGACTCAATTGGGGGCACTTAGGCAGAAAGTTGGAGAACACCCCAATACCTTTCTTGATTGGGCCCTCGAAACTGGGGAACTCATTCTCAGTTTCACCGATTTGGGGGACCAAAACCTGCAGCACATATGCAGACAATTCATCAAGGGAAGTAGTTTATGCATCAAGTCTTACTTCCAGATCCAATGTCCTGGGAAGGAAGAATTGCCTTTGCAGGAACTGAGGAAAATAGTAAATTATATCCACTCAGGATATGTGATCATGAGTAAATCACATAACTTTGCCTCAGTTTCCTCATCTCTATGTGTAAATACTTAGAAGAAAACAATATATCATCAGAAGAGCAAAACTGGTGTGTATCTTATTAATCATTGGATGTACACGTGTGACATCAACCTTTATGGTGCTACCAAAAAATTCATTAAATTCCTAGCATAGCATCTTTCTCCAATGATATAAAATGCCAGTTGGATTCAGTAAGATTCTTAACTTGTGCCAAAGAAAGTTAGAGCCTGGGACTCTGAGCTGAAATCAGAGGGTCACATCGATATGATCAAGGTGATGCCTACAGATACCTCTGTCTATAGAAAAAAACTATCACATATTAAGCTATCCAAGAGAAGATCCAAGATACTATAAGATCTACCAGCAAACTGAATTCAAAGCTGAATGGGAACAAAATATTTAAAACAAATACCTAAGCAATACCAGCTTTAATGAATACTTTTAGAACTACAAAATGTATCACAAAAGATTCAAAAGTATCTCAACAAAAATGTGTTCAATATTAATAAGCACAGTGCAATAACTCTGAAGTAACTATAGAAAGATGAACACTTTCTTGCAAAAAAAAGAGGATTAATAGATATTCATCAAGTATGTAATAGGTCAGAAATCTACAGAAATGTCTTTGGAGCAAGTAGACATCACTAAGCAACAGAAAACACGTGTCTTCGGATATGATTAATATAACTGGAACTTGATTGCTACATACAGACCAAGGACTAGAGAGCTATTTCCAAGGATAAAATGAAGTGTTAAGTGCTGTAAGATGGCAGATGTTTTCCCCACAAAGCTGCTGATGCTGCTTTTTGTGGGCCATGGACCCCTTTGGCCATCCAATGAAACCTATAGATCCCTTCTCAGAATAATGTTTTTAAAAAGCATAAAATAGGAGGCAGCTAGGTGACTCAGTGAGTTGAGACCCAGACCTAGAGGTGGGAGGACCTGGGTTCAAATCTGGACTCTGACTCTTCCTAGCTCTATGATCCTGAGCAAGTCACTTAACCCCTATTTTCTAGCCCTTACTACTCTTCTACCTTGGAAATCAATACTCAGTATTTATTCTAAGATAGAAGGTAAGGGTTTAATAAAATAAAATGCATAAAATAAAATACAAAAGATTACAAAGGAAACTAAGTTGAAATTTAGTTATTAAAATATTTTTTAAAAACAAATTCATACAACTCAGGTTAAGAACCCCTGTGTCTAGAGGCAGAAGAGCAACATTGCTAGGACCTAAAGTCACTGGAGATGGAGTTGTGAAGAATATCCAGTAGAGCTCATGAAAGCTTCTTCTGATAGAGGCAGCCAGTAGTTGGAAATAAGTGACTGGAGCTTGAGAGAAAGGCCAGAACTTGAGATATTTATTTCCTGGTATAATGGAAAGAGTACTAGTTTGGGAGTCTGAGGACCTAGGTTCAAATCCCAGCTCCACCAGGGCACCTGTATATTGGTCAAGACATGTTCCTTCTGGAGGCAGTTAAATGGCCCAGTGCATAGAAAGCCAGACCTGGAGATGGTTATTGGTTCAAATCTGGCCTCAGGTACTTCCTAGCTACTTGATCCTGGGCAAGTCACTTATTCCCCATTGTCTAAGCCCTTACCACTCTTCTGCCTTGGAACCATAGCACTGATTCCAAGATGGAAGGTAAGGGTTTAAAAAGAAAAAAACAAAACAAAACACATTTCTTCCCTGGACTTCAGGTTCTTCATCCATAAAATAACAACGTTGGACTAGATGATTTCTGAGGTCCTTTCCACTTCTGAATATATGATCTATGTATGATCTTTTGATCTTAGGAGATAACCATCAGAACTACAGGAATAGATTTGATTGCCAAGGGGAGATGGTTCAGAGAGAAAAGGGTTGAAGACAACCAGAACCCTGCCTACATTTGAGGGGCAGAATGAGGACAGGGCCCCAGGGGAGGATCAATATGAAATAGGGCAAGAGCCAGGAATATCACTGGAGTTAAGAGAAGGCAGAGCTTCCAGGTTCTCCAACTTTGTCAAATCCAGAGAAGTCTAGGAGGATGACTAAGATAAGATCTTTAGAATTCTCATTAGTGACCTTCAGGAGAAGCTTTTGTTTTTTAAAGAGCTGTAGTATAGTATAAGAGATGGAAGCCAGAGTTAAGGAGTTAAGCAGTATGTGGTTGGTGATAAGGGAGAGACAATGAGTATAGCCTACTCTTTCAAAAAGTTGGGTGAGAAGACAGAAGAGGTAGGATAGACTGCTCAAGAAGGTAGCTCAAGAAGCTATCAGGGTCAAGAAAATGTGTTTTGATTTGTTTTTTAGAATCAGGAAGACTCAAACATATTTGTTGGCAAAAAGGAAAGTGTATATGAAGAAGAAGACCTGTAAGAAAGATATCCACTCTGGATCCCATCAAGATTTCTTTGTTAAGTTAGGATAGTGATCAGTCCAAATCAGTCTCCCACTTTAGTACAAGTCCATTGGATGGATAAATGAACTTTCAGCTCTAGGTATTTATGAGACTGAGGCCAGGTCAAATCACCAGACCAACTCCAGAATTGGATCTCTACTCATTTGCCATGAAGAATAGCTAGTTCAGCTAGGACAATTGGGAAAAGCTCAAGAGTTTGAGAAAGACCTTGACAGCCTCTTTTGGAAGGAAACTGCAAGCCCTGGCACAAGGGCATGGGTCAGTAATGGACTACATTAGGAAGTTGCAGTTTCTGAGCCCAGGCCTTATCCCAGAACAGGCTGGCCCTCATCCATAAGCTCTTGGAAAGATTGGCCTCCAACTGTGGTGGAAACTAGCCCAGTGGAAGCTTCAGCCTCCTAGTTGGAGTTGGTCCAGCCAGTCTAAGGATCAAAGACTGTCTCCACTTTTACCCAGGGCTCTTACTGCAATTCTTCTTTCCCAATCTCCATCCCCCTACCTCAGAACCATAGGCTGTTGACACTGGCAAGAACCTTAATTCATCTAGTTCAGTCTCTTCATTTTACAGATGAGTAAACTGAGGCAAAAAGGCAAAAATAGTCCTTAGGGACACAGCTAGCTAATTTCATTTCTGGCTACTTACCAGCCTCTCATTACCCAGCCATGCTATATTCATAAAGCTAGCAGGGCAGGGGCAGCAAGTTCTCCCACGGTGGGCAGAAGAGTGTTTCTGCCTATATGTTGCTAACTATACCAAGAAAGAATGCCAGGGACAATCTGGGGGAAGGGAGAAGATATAGCAAGGCTCCTCCCTACAGGGATCGTGGGCAGAACTGTTTTCCCTCCAGTCCTCTGTCTCTCTGTCTGCCTGACAAGGCATCTCTCTATTCCTGCCAGTGGGACAATAGCATGTGCCCTACTGCTCTGGGAAGGCTCGTATCTGAATCCCAGCTCACTACCTCCCTGTGCACATTCCTGTCTGTCACAGGGAAAACAGACTAAGTATGCTTCTTGCATCCTATGGTGGTTGTGAATCTCAAATGGGACACTTTTGAAACTAAACGGGATATTGATGGATGGTATCCCTTATTAGTCAGGTTATTGGTGGATGGAAAACCCTGTATCTTCATACAAGAAGGAATGTCATCAAATTCAGGTTATGACAATGACAATGAAAGTAATGCATGTAACTAAAATTCAATTGAGGGGAAGGGGAATGAGTTATTACGGTGGCTTAGGAGCAAATGGTGTTCTTAAATCTAGAACTGCAAAGGATTTGATTCTCTTATTTTACAATTGAGAAAACTGAGGCCCAGGGAAACTAAGTGATTTGCCTAACATCTGCATCTACTGAAAGTGTTTGTGTGTTAAATATTTTGCCCTCTGAATGCCATAGTCTTGGGGCAAAGACCTCCCATGCCATTCCTCTTTATGGCCCCAGGCCAAATATTATTATCCCCATTATTCAAGTAGGGAAAAAGGAGACTCAAGAAGCTGACATGAATTGCCTATGATCATATAGTTAGTGAATTATATGTTGTGTATGGATTATAACAATTCATTAGGGAGACAAAGAGAGAAAAGCAAATAGCCTTTTGCATTAATGGCAAGAAAAAAATATTTTTTAAATTTCATTTCATTTGTGGCTGGTCTGAATGATTTTCTACTTTTTAATGAAGGTCTTTATTTCAGTCCACTTTGTGACCTCCAAGAGAAACAAGCCTAAAAGTTGGGGCAGGCTGCATGGAAAACTTGCAAATAGGGCTGTGCCTGATGCCTGAGCTTAATTATCTTTCCTCAGTTGTGGTTTTTGGCTCAGTCACAGAACCGACCTTGCTTTGCCAGCCTGTGGGTCATCTCTGCTTGAGAGTGATAAATCTTCTTGAGTCAGTCTCCGGGTCTCAACATACATTCTGCCCATTTTTCAGTGGGAAGCAAATTAATAGCCCAAGGAAGGAGAAGCCAGACAAGGGCTGTCCTCACTTTCAGTTATTTGCCAAATGGGCCACTGCCGTGACATCCCGCACACTTAGTGATAAATGTTCATTCTATGTATCCTTCTGCATTAATCTCCTACCAGGAGCCACTCCCAGCTTTCTCCTTTGGGCAAGACTGCCCCAGCAGTGAGTCTTCATGGCCTGTGTCTATCTTCTGGCCTTGCTTCTTCCTGCCCTTAGCCTGATAAGGTAGCATTGTAGGACAGTTATTCACCAACTCAGTCTGAACCAATAAAAATATATGCCATTTGAGTTATAAAGAATTAGGTTTTCATATAGGACAGCAAATTGAATTATTTTTTAAAAGAAAAAAGAAAAAGAAAGGGAAGAGTCTTTAAATTTTGGAAACTTATTTGCGAAATAAAGTTTAAGGTAATCTTTAACCATAAAGAAATCTAGCTGTCCTCTGTGTAAGGGTTAGATTTAATGGTTGGATAATAATTTTATGAAATTATGTGGTTGGTAATACTTATTATATTTTGAGTCAGAAATTTTTTCACAAATATTTACAAATAGAGAGGAAATAATAAAGAAGAGAAATGTGAGGGGATAGCAACCTAAAACTCTCAAGACCAGGAGGGCTGATGGTGAGTAACCATGTGGCCTCCTCCAAGATGGAAGTTAGTCTCTTAGGAAACTAAGAAAGGATTCGGCCTTTCACTCATCCAGGAGTCAGAGTAATAAGTTGAAGCCAAGCTCCAAGCCCACAATCCAAGCCACAGTCTCCAGCAAGCTCCCTCAAAGACTCTCCCCAGTTAGAAGGCTATCTCCAGAAGACAATCTCTTCAGACAATCTTTTCTAAAACCATCCTCCTAGACTGAGTTCAGGGATTGCTTTAATGATGACTCCCTGTTCCTGCCCCTCTTCACAGGGGACAATCACAGCTTCCAAATAATCTAGCACTGCCCAGGGGCAGTGTTTGTGAGAACCAGTTCACACTTTCTGGAGATGTGAATACTTGTTGAAAGGGTTTACAGTTTCTGAGGGTGTGAACTCTTAAAAGAATCCACAAGTTTCTGACTGAGTTAGAAAAAGAGTGGAGCTCTCCAAGTATCTTGCTGGCTTCTCACCTAGTACTAAGTAGGGTGTGAATTCACTAAGTGGTTTGGGAGCTCCTCCACCTAGTTCAAGCTTGTGTTGAATCAATCAAAAGGTAGAGAAAGGAGAGTTAATCCTGTCTTCATAATTTAGTGAGGTACTTAAGTTAATGTTAACTCAGGATAGACAATAAAGAATTCTCTTTCACATCTGCCAGCTGTGCCACACCAACCCAGAAATCACAGTACTTTAAATTGTAAGGGACCCCAGAGACCCTCTAATCTAGCCCCTCTTGTCTTACTGAAGAGGAAGCTGAAGCCCACAGAGGTTAAGGGACTTGCCCAAGATCATCAAAGTAGCAGGATTTGAACTCCAAAGCCATTGAACTTACCATTATCCTGTACCTCTCACACAGAGATCTCATGGAAAAGGAGAAATAAGAGGAACTTAGGTCATGAACATTTTTAATGGGAAATCCCCATGGTCCCTTAAATAAAGGCTTCCCACAGAGGAGACCATAAGTTCTAAGAGATCAAGGATTATTTTTTGTTTTGTCTTTATATCATCTGAACTTTGCATAGTTTCTTGAGCTTCATAAATGTTGGATGGGATTGCCATTGTTTGGACATTGCTGCTCAAGATTCTAAGGAGTTAATGCCTTAGTGCTCCAGGAAAAATTCTCCACTATCACAAAGCTGCTGCAGGACATAAACTCATTCCAACAACCCCAAATGCTTTATGGTGACTTTGACTTATGGTCAGTGCTTTCCTCATACATCATGAAGACAGTAGGAGGTGCCATTCCTCAAGGACAGAGGTCGTGATTTCCAGGCAAGAATACTGCTTGATGTGGTAAAATGAGCTTTGATTTCTTTTAAAATCAGAGAGAATATCTGTTATCCACATTAGAAGATTTTTCTCCACCTCTGTTGAATCATCACACTTCCATAAACATGAAAATAATAAAACACAAAAACACAATTCATTTCTCAGGCAAGGGTCATAACAGAAGACAATTTATTCATGTGAACCACACCAAACCCTCATCACTCACTATTTGTGTAGTGACTCCAATTACTAGGTGAATTTGAGCAAGTGGTTTCTTCTAATCTTAAAATCCTATGATTTAAAAAAAATGTAGAATATTACTATCTCCCACCTCATCTTGTCTAGGAGGGCAGTAGTAACAGAATTTGAATCTTTATGGTCATCATCACTCCAATCTAAGCTGATTGCATAAGCAGCAGAATTAATAGCATTAAAGCAAGCCTGTCTGATCGCAAGGGATAAAAAAAGCAACAATTTACATAGACTCAAAGTATGCTTTTGGTATATGCCATGTAGTGGGTACTCTTTGGTTACAATGTGGATTTTAAACGTTATCAGGAAAAATGATAGCAAATGCAAAAATCATAAACGAACTTTTAATAGCTCTCAAATTACGAAAGTGTTAGCTATGGTGCATTGCTCAGCACACACAGGAGGAACTGATTTTGTGTTAAGAGGGAATCAAAGAGTAGATATAGCAGCAAAATTAGCAGCAATAGAAACAGATTTATTCCACGCATACAATGATAAAGAAACCAAGAAATGGAAGCAGAACAAATCAATGGTGTGTGGATAGCATCACAGTTTAAACCAATACTGCCAAGAACATTTTACAATCAAATTTGCCAATCAGTTCACAAGAATGGCCATTTCAGAATGCAAAGCATGGTGGATTCTGTAAAGAAAGTCTGGATAGCCCCTGGAATAACAAACATCGCATCCAAAGTTTGTGCAGTGTGTCTGACATGCCAAGCCTACAATCAGCATATATTTAGATGGAAGGCATTTGGAGGACAGTTTTTGGTTTATACTCCATTTGGACATTTACAAATAGACTTTATATCAATGCTGAAAGCTGGACAAATTCTCTTTAGTAATTGTGGATCAATTAACAAGATGGCCAGAAGCATTTCCATCAAATAAGAACACATCAGCATTTGTAGTGAAAGTATTATTGAAAAAGATCATACTATTATAAGAGAATGTAGGATTTATCTTAGGTAGAAAAAAGCATACTTTACCAGGCAAAACTGGCAGGAGCTGAAAATTCCAAACCTGGAATCCTGGCAGATTCACAGGGACTCTGAGCTGGCAGTTTGCTTTAGAAGTTGGTTTTAGCAACTGTCTGGGAGCTTATGGGGTTGTGTGGTAGTTCTGAACTTAGGAGCTGTGCTGTGGGCATTAACTACAAGATCTTCTAGCAAGATCAAGAAGTTCCAGGTTGAGATAGGATTTTTATCTGTAACGGTGGACATACAGATAATTCCATCTCCCTGACTTCTCTATTGGATTTATCTTGCTGTTTTTACCTGTGTTCCTGAGACAAGCTGAGATATCTGGACAACAGCCAAAGGACAGCTTAGTGAGATACCCTTAACCTTGGCCAGCCAGCCCTTGCCCCAGGCTGTCTGCTATAATGTTAGAGATAGATTAGCCATCTCCATCCCTCCAGTCACTGATTTACCAATAGATTTTAGTGGCAATTACTCCTTCTTACCTCCACTACCTGTCCTTGTTCACTTATTAAACCCCTTTTACATAAGGTCTTTCTCCTTTCCCAGATACCTTAGTGACATTGTGAACCCACTGTGAGTTATGATTTGTATACCCTGGCTTTATTCATCTGTTTTGTTATCCAGCCATTCCCCAGCTTAGTGTGTGTTACCTGAGTGTAGTTCCTTTTATCTGTTACTTCTCCATTGTTCCCCAATCCAGCTGAGGGACTAATTTAAACCCCCAGCTTTGTTCCCCTAACTATCCTCCTAATTATTATATTACCTTTAATAATACCCATATTTGTTTACCATCAAGAATTGATTTATATGGAGGAACACACTTCACAGATTCAGTTTTACAACAGATATATTCCTGCCTAGGGATAACACCTAAATTTCATGTGCCATACATCCACAAAGTTCTGGACAAGTAGAAAGATTAAAGAGAGAATTAAAAACTATGATTGAGAAATTATGTACAGAGACACGCTTGAAATGGCCTGATACACTACTATTAGCTTTGTTTTATCTAAGAACTAGACTAAGGGGAGACCTACATATATATCACCATTCGAAATGTTGTTTGGTCATCAACCTATGGAATCAAAGACATTTAGCCCTGTTTATACATTGATGTTAGCTGGAGATACAACAATTGCAGAATACATAAGAGATTTGCAGATTAAGATCAAGGAATTACATGAATTAGGAGCAATAGTACAGGCTGGACTGATAGATTTTTCATTGCATGATATACATCCTGGAGATATAATTTATATATATATTTTTATTATTAAATATTATTAAATATATATTAAATTATAATATATATTATAAATGTATATATACATATATTTAATAGAACAGGAGGAACTTAGCCAGCCTGGAAAGGTCCATTCCAGGTACTTTTGACAACACTGACAGCAATCAAGATTGCAGAGAAATACATTGTTCCCATGTGAAGAGAGTACCCTCCATTAAGAATGAAGATCAATAAAACTACAAGGACTGTTATGATCAGATATTATAATCAAGAATGAGACAACTAGACAACTAGACAAAAGGACATTATTTGCAAGGAAAATGGACTACAACTANTTTTGTGAACTGAGATGACAATTGGATTGGAGTGGAGGGAGACTAAACTGTCAGAGGCCTGGTTCTTCTCTGACTTTGGAGAGAGAGAGAGAAACTGCTTCAACTTCTCTCTGAAAATTACATGTTACTTTAGGAATTTATTATATAAATAAAGTTCATCATCTTAGTATAGGTTAATAAGTTAGAAATTAATCTTTAGTTAGTGAGAATGGTTTTAAGGAGGCCTGCTCATAGGCAACAAGAAGCTGAAAACACAGCAGTTTAGATTTTGGATTTTTTTTTTATTTAGACAAACTTAGTATTAGGTAAATAGATTTCCTATCTTATTCCTAACTCCTAGTCTCTATCCTTCTATTGGCTTTCCCTACCTTAACTAGAAATAAATTAGAGTTGTATTAAACTGCATCCAGCCTTCCATCCACTACCTGTGAATCAGTTTAACCATTGACAACTTTAGTTATTATAACAGCCAAATTACCCAACTGGCTATTAATATTCAAACCCAATATAAGATCAGTTATACCTTTTATACTATACAGTGCCTTCCAGCACCCTTTTTCTTGATATTAAAGGGCAAGAACATATTTTAAGTCAAGGGATGGTTTTCTGACCTTTCCTTTAAACTGTGTGAAATAAGCTCATTATTATAGGAGTTCCTGGAAGTCAGTCTTTTTTGCCTTTTAAGGGCACAGTGGATAGAGTCCTGGGCCTGGAGTCAAGAAGTTCTGAGCTCAAATTCAACCTTAGACAACTACTAGCAGTGTGACACTCAGCAGGTTGTTTAACTTCAATTTGTTTCAGTTTTCTCATCTGTAAAATGGGGATAATAATAGTACCTACCACCCAAGGTTGCTGTGAGGATCAAGTGAGAAAATATTTGTAAAGTTCTTAGCATAGTGCCTGGCACATACTAAGCCCCATATTAATTCTTACTCTCTATTTTGTTTTATTTTATTTTATTTTTGGTATCCCCAGTGTTTAGCAAAATGATCAACTGGAGAGTTTGAAGCCAGACTATGAGAAGTTTCAAATACCAAGCAGCAGCATTTATATATATATATATATTTTTTTAATTTTAAACCCTTAACTTCTGTGTATTGACTTATAGGTGGAAGAGTGGTAAGGGTAGGCAATGGGGGTCAAGTGACTTGCCCAGGGTCACACAGCTGGGAAATGTCTGAGGCCGGATTTGAACCTAGGACCTCCCATCTCTAGGCCTGGCTCTCAATTCACTTAGCTACCCAGCTGCCCCCTATATTTTAATTCTAGGATTAGCAATGAGGCCTGGAAGTTTCTTGAGCAACAGGGTCACCTGGTTAGATTTTTTTTGGAAGTTGAGTGGAAGAGGAATTAGGAAAGGAAGAAAGTAGAGGTTAGGATAGGGAGTGAGGCTCTGAACAGAAGTGAAGTGGAGATATAGGAGATGTCTTAGAAACTGGATCCTAATTGGATATGTGGTTGTAATTGTGGAAGAAAGAGAAATCAAGGATGAATTCCAACCTGACAAATCTTTGATGCCTGGGACTGGGGCAAGCTGGAACCAGGTCAAACCCACTAGTGATCCCATTGTTAAATTTTCAATTTGAGCATTTACACCCTGGGAATCCACAAATGCTACAAGTCAGGGCACAATTGATTATATTATTGATTGTCAAGACTTAAGAAAGGAGAAAGTGTTAATAATACAGGTTAAATCTAGATATGTGTCCTGTATCTTTTTTTTTCCAAGATAGATAGTTGTTAAATGTTTTCCAGCACATGACTGGGTGAAACTCTCCATAGAAATAGAAGAACCAGGCAAAGAGGTTGATTTGGGGCAGATGAGTTGCATTTTTAACATGTTCTGTTGGAGATTCCTGCAGGATATTGAAATACAGATGTATTAGAAGAATGGAAACTAGAGTGCTGAGTTATTTGTTTTTGTGTTATTCCCCTTTATTTATTGTAAGCTCCAGGAGAAAACAATTCTTGCCATATCTTGGTAGCCTTCCCACCAAGCACACGGCAGGCATTTAATAAACTGTTGAATTGCTATTGGTCTTGCTCTGCAGAAATCAGTAAAGGAATGCCTTCTTGTACCTAGAGAATAATTCAACCATTTGTCAAATCAAGTAATAAAGAATTTACAAGGGTCCGGTATGTGCCTACAACTCTGGTTCTATAAAGGAGATGAGAAGAGGAGTGGAGGACGTTGTTCTGGTACCAGAGCAGTCAAAGGAGTCGGGGTGTTGTGGTGGGGAAAACCCTGGGTCTGGGATCAATTAGATACTAAGAGTCACATTGTAGGGTGCACATCCGTCAGCCGATAAACATTTATTAAGTGTTTGCTGTGTGCTGGATGCTGCACCAGGCATTGAGAAAATAAAGAAGAATAAATCCCTGCTTCCAAAGAACTTATATTCTATCAGGGAAGACAGCTTGTACACACATGCATGCACACACATACATAATTTCTCTACTACATAAATGTGTATGTATACATATACAATACAAAATAAATACCAGGTAGTCAAAGAGTGAGAACATGGTAGCCCAAGTAGGGTTGGCCATCACACAGAAGATGGAGTTTTGAAGAAAGAGAGAGATACTATGGGTCAGAGGAGAGAAGCAAGAGCGTTCCAGGTCTGAGGGGAGTCAGTCGGTGCATGGGGCCAGACAGGAGACAGAGGGAGGGCTGGTACTTAATCTTCATTTGGAAGAGGGCCATTGGCATCCCATAATGGGTGATACCTTGACTCGCTCATGAATTGAAATGAGGCAGAGTGGCACAAAGTCATCCGCCTCACTCTCTCTTCCAGAGTCATCTGAGTCCAGTGATAAGACAACAGGCAAGATGACCAGGGATGGCTCAGGATGCAGTGGATGGCCTTGGCTTCTTTCATGTCTGACCACGCTCTAAGCCCTCCCCAGCACCTGCTTCAGCTGCCATGCTAGCCATTGGGTCAGATCGTTCTTGTCTGCCCTTTCTGACAGGGGAAATCTTCATATGCTCGGGGAAGACATCCCCCTAATTCAGGGATGGGCTTGAGGCCCATCTATGACCCTCAACCTGGTTTAACCCATCTGCCAAAATGGTTTTACCGGGGTATGGCTGCTCTCCATGGTACTACTTCTTGGAGTGACAAGTAAGAGCTGGGTGCTAGGGTTGGGGGGTGGAAGGAAAAGGATTCAGGAGGAGAAGAGGAATATCCAATGAATTTTTGGAGAGTTTGGACCAGATAGTGAATCAATGCCTTGCCCAGGTGAACAAGAGTAAAGAATCTTCCCCTTTTTTGGAGGGAGCCAAATAAGTAAAATTCAGAGGTGGGAATGAGTATAACATATCAAATAGAAAATTATCCTTATAGTTTCTCATCATATACTTTCTAACAAAGTAAGGGAACTAATGATTTAGACATTTTCTTTTATCCTTTTCAGAACATTACTTGACTGCAATAAAACATTTTTAGATATGCACCGACAGATTAAATGTTATAGCTTTTAAATAATGTTTCCCAGTGTTTAGACTAATGGGTTTTCAGGAGGTTGAATGGATTGTGTCCAGTCCTTGACCTACACTGTTTAATTATCCTTATCTACTGACTCATGAAATTCTATCGTGTATGAGGGTGTAATATAAATGATGCTTTGTTCCTTTTGAAGAATTGAGAGTTTTATGCTTTCTGTCTTCCTAGTTCATGATCCAGACCAATGCTATCGATTCTCCTAAGGCTTCTCCTGACTGTGATTGAAATCTAAAAAGAAAGATGAATATTAAAAAAGATATCTTGATATGCTGAATGAAATTTCTGTATGTCTTTCATGTCCATACACTTATATTACATAATAAAATTGGGTTTCAGGGCCAGGCCTGGTCTTCACCATAGTTAGAGTCAAAGATTCATGAGTAACAGTTTCAGTGGGAAGATGTAGCTGCCCCCCAGAAGACACAACCCATTAGACACACATATGCACACTTGCTGGATGATGACAGTTAGTTCTCTGTTCCTTTAGTTTAAGGTTTTTCCACTTATTTTAAAATAAAACATATTTCTGGGAACAATAACACTTTAAGCAGTCCTTTATGCCTCATAGACAAGTGTGGGATTCTTTCCTGAGAACAATTATTTCTGATTATAGCAAGAAAAGAGGATACAGCTATGGAGGATGGAAATTTAAGACATTGGACAGGGGGAGCTAGGTGGTTCAGTGAATAGAGATCAAGGCCTGGAGACAGGAGGTCTTGGATTCAAATTTGGCCTCAGATAACTTCCTAGCTGTGTGACCCTGGACAAGTCATTTAACCCTGATTGCCTAACCTTTACCAGTCTTCTGCCTTGTAACCAATAACCAATATTGATTCTAAGACAGAAAACAATTTTTAAATGCAAAGATGTTTTATTTTCTCAATTACATGTAATAATGAATTTCAACATGTTTTCCAAAATTATAAGACCCAAACCATCTCCTTCCCTCTCCCAACTTGGAGATGGGAAGCAGTTTGATCTGGGCCATACATATTATCATGCAAAACACATTTCCATATTGGTCATCTTTATAAGGTAAAACTCATATAAAACCAAAACCCTGAAATAAAACCATAAATACACTAAAGAGAGTGATAGTATGCTTTGATCTGCATCCAAGGGATTTTTTTAAAGGACTCTGAATAGCTCAGGAATGGGGAATCAGGTGTCATCAACTAGGGGAGAGAGTTGGTTGGACAAGGGTACCAGAATGGCAGAGGATGGGAGCACCAAATCAATCAACAAACTTTTTATCAAGCATCTACTATGTGTCAGGCAGTGGGCTAAGAAATAGGGATAAAAAAGAGGGAAAAGACAGTCCCTGCCCTCAGGGAGGAGCCCACATGCCAACAAACATACAAAGCAAGCGACATACAGGAGAAATAGGAAATGATAAACAGAGAAGAGAAGGCACTAGAATGAAGAGGGGCTGGGAAAGGCTTCCTGGAAAAGAGAGGATTTTAGTTGGATTTAAGAGAAAACTAAGGAGGTCAGTAGGGAGAGCTGGGGAGAGAGAATTCCGGGCACAGGAAAAGCCAAAGAAAATGCCCAGAGCTGAGAGATGGAGCATCTTATTCCAGGAGTAGCAAAGAGGCCAGTGTCGCTGGCTCCAAGGGTCCGTGTCCAGGAGTAAAGTGTGAGAAGTCTAGAAGGGTCTGAGAGTGCAGACTATGAAGGACTTTCTTTGCCAAACAGAGGATTTGGGATTTGCTCCTGGAGGCAATAGAGAGCCACTGGAGCTTGCTGAGTAGGGCGTATGATGGGGTCAGACCTGTGCTTGGGAAAATCACTTTAACTTGGCTACTCTCAGCAATGCAATGATCTGGGGCAATTCTGAGGGACTTATGACAGGGAATGCTCTCCATCCCCAGAGAAAGAACTGTGGGTGTCAGGTGTCGATCAAAGCATCTTAATATCTATCTTATATTAAGATAATATAAAATATTATCTTAATAACAAATTATCACACATAAGTTTGCCAAAGTTATATGATCCTCATTGTCTCCTTCCCTCCCCCCTCCCAGAGCTGGCAAGCAATTCAATCTGGGTTATCCATGGATTATAACGCAAAACATACAAAACATACTATCTACTGCATTAGCTTATTTGTGGTTTCATTTTTGGGTTTGGGCTTTTATATGAGTATTCTCTCACAAACAATGACCAATATGGAATTATGTTTTGCATGATAATCCATGGATAATCCAGATTAAATTGCTTACCATCTCTGGGAAGGGGGAGAGAAGGGAAGGAGGGAAATAATTTGGATATTATAATTTTGAAAAATGTATATTGAAAATTATTATTATTATATGTAATTGGGAAAACAAAATATCTTTGAATTTTAAGAAAAGGAAAATCACTTTAGTGACTGAATGGAGGTTGCATTGGAGTAAGGAGAGGCATCCTTTCCCTCCCAGCAGCTATTATAATCCAAGCAAGAAGTGATGAGGGTCTGAGCCAGAGGAGCAACAACGTCAGAGGAGTGAAGGGGGCATATTAGAGAGATGCAACAGAGGTAAAAAAGCAGGGCTTGACAACAGCTTGGATATGGAGGGGCCAGAGATGGTGAGCAATCCAGTGTGACTCCTAAATTGTGAATCTGAAGGACAGGGAACATAGGAGAAGAAGAGTTTTTGGGGAAACATAATGAGTTTTGTTTTGGAGACATTGAGTTTGTCTAGTGGACATCCAGTAGACAATTTTACTGAAGGACCCCACCACCACCACTACCACCTGTGTCCAGGGCTAGACTTTTAATCATCAGTAATGTGCCTAGCAATAGAAAAGTCAGAAAGGAGTCATTCTTTTGGGATATTGTAAGGCTGAAAGGGGAGAAGAGATTCAGGTGTTCTCCCATCTCAGGAGATTCCCTCCCTTCTGCCTACCATTGCAAGAGCAGCTAGAAGGGAGCATAAATGGTTGTGAGCTCATAGGAACTATTAAGACTATCATGAAGGAAGTTCAGGTTAAGTAGTGACCAGCAGCCTAGAAAGAGACTTACCGATTGTGGAGAAAGTGAGTTCTGGATGTGCATTCAGTAAGGAAAGAAATCGAGGCAATGTGGGTAGATTGCATTTTGGGGAGACTCTGAAAGAGGCAATGGAAGGAGAGTAGACTATGGACCAGGAGGCTAAACTCGGATCTGGTACCTAGTGCTACCATGGCATCTTCCCAAGCTTTCAGCCTCAAAATCACAGGCTGCTTCTCTCATTGGAACTGGTTAAAGGAAGGAAGACGACGCCCAACAGAATTAGGTAAAGAAATGCATTTCACTCAACAGAAAAATGGGTGGAAAACTCAGAGGAAAACTCCAGAGGGGAGAATGAGAAGACAAGATTAAGGAAGGAGTTAGTCCAAAACAAAACAAACATCAAGAAGGTATTTATATATATTATATATACCAATGGCCCTTTTCAAGGAGGCAAAAAAAGGGAATCTGAGCCATTTCCCATCATTGGAGAATGGCTGAATAAGTTTTGGAATACAAATGTGATGGAATACCACTGGGTTATAAGAAATGAAGGAGGATTTTTCTGAGAAATCTGGGAAGATTTGTATGAACCAATGAAGAGTAAAATAGACAGAATCAGAAATACAAATGACAAGAGTCTAGAAAAGCAAACTTTGAAAGATTTAGAAGCTATCAATGGGATGACCATGATTTCAGTGGATTTATGATGAAATATGTTGCCCACTTTCTGATAGAGAAGTGAAGGATAGGGAGTGCAGAATGAGACAAATTGGGTTTTTTTGGGCATAGCCAGTGTGGAAATTGTTTTGATCAACTATACATTTTTGTACCAGATTTTGTTTTTCTTTAGTTTTCAGTTGAGGATAGGGAAAGATTGAGGGGGAAGAATGAAAAGGTAGATTTTTGCTGATTAAAAAAGTACATTTTTTTTAAAAAATTGTAGGTGAGGGGGGCAGCTAAGTGGCTCAGTAGATTGAGGACTAGACCTTGAGGCAAGAGGTCCTGGATTCAAATCTGGCCTCAGACACTTCCTAGCTGTGTGACCCTGGGCAAATAACTTAACCCCCATTGCCTAGTCCTTACCACTCTTCTGCCTTAGAACCAATACATAATATTGATTCTAAGATGGAAGATAAGCATTTTTTTAAAAAAAATTGCAGATGACTCAAATGACATTGGAAAGATGCATAGCAAATACATTTCAGCTGTAGCATATTACTATTACTATGCATAAGGATTGGCATAAATTACATCATAAAGAACATGTAGTAAAAGGAATGGGGCAAGATCATTGGGTAAGAGGAAGGGGAAACAGATGGATAGCCCGATTTTTGTGCTAGTTTCCTAAAATAAGCATTTTTAATTAAATTGAGTTTCTATACAATTAATAAAAATGTATCTTCTTTTCTCCCTGCTCTCTCACTCCAATGAAAAAAGAAAGAAAAACAAAAACCTAGTAACAAACATGTATTTTCAAGAGAAATAAATTCTACATTGGCCACATCCAACATATGTATGTGTATGTATGTATTTGGATTTTTGTAATAATATATATGTATATACATACATACATATATATATAACTTTCTTTTATTTTTCTTGAGTTTTTTTGGTGGGGTCCTGTATTTCCTTTTGTAACATGCCTAATATGGAATATATTTTACCTGACTGTACATGTATTAACTATGTCAAATTGTATGCCTTCTCAAAGAGGAGAGCAGGTAAAGAGAAATGGAGAACTCAAAAAATTTTTAAATGAATGTTAAAAATTATTTTTACATATAATTGAGAAAAAATAAATTTTTAAAGGAAAAGAAAAAAATTATCTAAGACCGTGAAAGATGAACATTTGATGTTTTATATCTAATGATTCATACAATATTGGTTAAAGTAAATAACTCAACTAAGTTAAAAACACACCATTCATAATTCATCATTGCTTCAACCAGTGACTGATTTGCATTTAGCTCATTGAGAAAGTAATTAGTGAGAAATGGCTCAAGGGAGGACATTTTATTTTTTTATTTTTCTAATCTTAAGAATTGATTGTTTTTCAGGGCAGCTAGGTGAAGAGAGTGTTAGGCATGAAGACAGGACGTACTGGGTTTAAATCAGATCTTAGATATTTCATATCTCAGTCTGAACTTTAAATACAAGAGAGACATTTTGTAATAAGGACAAGGGGAAAAGACTGAATATTTAAACGTGTTAAAACTGTATGCTTTCTTCACATTTGCTTTTAGTCTAAAAATCAAGACATACTCTATGCTGGCAGGTAAGACTTCTACAAATGTGCCAGTGTATTTCCCAGGATGAATCAATTGAAAGACACCGTAGTGCCTACTTATTCCTAGTCCAGTGTGTAAAAGCAGGAATCTGAAAAAATATGTGTAAGACATTGACAGAAAGGTCAGGGAAGTCTTGGAAGTTTTTAACAGCCTGTTACTATAAGCTCTTGGGTTTCCTAAAGCATCTGTGTTTTTTCTACTCTATACATCAACACTAGCTATAAAGATTGGGCAACAAACACATAGTGGGGTAATTCTTAGGCTGGTTTATGATGCAGAATAGTAATTAGCTTACTCTTCCATGGACTTTAGGCTCTGCAGTACTATCTGTAATCATGTCTTGTCAGTGAACAAATATGAATCCAGAAACACAAAATAAATAGTCACAAGGAAGGAGAAGAGAGGGACACTGGGTAGTTTAGAAAACCTGTTAATCAGTCACAAATCTGGAAGGAAAGGGAATGCAAGGACTTGGAATAAATTGAAATAATCAGGAAAATTTGAAGAGAGGATTATGGCATACGAACAAGAGAACTGATAATCTTCTAGTCCTCTCAGTGTCCATATCCTTTCTCCTTCCCCCCCCCCCCACTATTTCAGAAGGAAAGGTGGATTTCCTTTTCCTTTGCTTAAGCTAACCCTTTTAGTTGATAGCTTCTGTTCCTTCTTTTGCTGTCTCTTCCAAGACCTAAGAATAATCAGCCTTTCCTTCATTTTCAGTTTTTCACTTCCTGGAAACCTTCCCCTCAAACTACTAACATAACCAGGTTTGCTTTGTCCTTAATCCAAGCCTTTCCTTTAACCCTTTAATCTACTCAAACCTTTTCCCCTTCCTCTCTTTCACTGTCAAATGCCTAGAAAGAATAGTCCATATCAACTACCTGTACTTCAAACATCAGTCACCCCTGGTCACTCTCCAAAGTCAGCAATAGTCTGGTTATTACCAAATACAACTTTTTTTTAAAAACTGGAGCAGCTAGGTGGTGTAGTATATGGATAGAATGCTGGGTCTGAAACAATAAGGACTCTTTTTCCTGGGTTCAAATTTGGCCTCAGACACTTACCAGCTGTGTGACCTTGGGCAAGTCCCTAAACCCTACTTGCCTCAGTTTCCTCATCTGCAAAATGAGCTGGAGAAGAAAATGGCAAACTCTTCCAATATCTTTGCCAAGAAAAACTCCAGATCGGGACATGAAGAGTTGGACACAGCTGAAAAACAACTGAACAATATCCGAGTATTCTCAACCTCTCTAAGGCATTTGATATTGTGCATTTCTCTTTTCTTTTTGATAACATCTCATCCCTTAACTTCTAGAACATTACAATCTCATGATTCTCCTCCCCCTCATACATTCCTCTGTCCTTTTTCTTGGTTTCTCTTTCTCCTCCTTCTTCTTAAACATGAGCATGTTTCTTGGTTTATTCTAGTCACTCTTCTCTCTACATTCTCTCCCTTGATAATCTCTTCCAATCCTTTGGTTTCATTATTATTCCTATGCAGATGACTCCAATATTTATATCTCCACCCCCAAACTCTTCCCAGGAGCTTCAATTATGTATTTCCAGCTGCCTGCCAGATAACTCCACCTGTATATCCAGCTGGTACTTCAAATTCAACATGTCTGAAACTGAATTCATCATCTTTCCCCCGAACCTATTCATCTTCCCTCTAGCTCTAGTTCCATTGGGGGCTACCACCATCTTCTCCATCTCTTAGACTCATAACCATGAAATCATCTTTGGTTATTCCATCTTCCTCATCAGATATATCCTATTGGTTCCCAAGAATTACCATTTCTACTTCTACAATGTCTCATTTAGTTTCTTTTTATTTCTACTGGACCTTTCCTAGTTCATGCCATTATCTCTTTTTTGCTTAAACCTTTATAAGTCTTTAAAAATTATTTTTTAAGGGAAGTAGTGAGATATAGTGAATAGAGAGCTTGCTAAGGGCCAGGAAGACCTGGATTTGAGTCCCATCACTGACATAGTATTGGCTGTATGATCCCGGGCAATTCATACAACTATTCAGTGATCTAGACAACTCTCCAAGACCTCAAATTATACAAAAGTTGTCAGCTGCCATTGGTAAAGAGAATCTCTTCACTTGGGAGCTTCCTATGGCAGTGAAATCACAGATCCAGTCCCATTTCCTACCCTCCCTTTTTTTTTAGTTACAAAATTAACAATCATCTACTAACTTGAACATTTTAATACAAAAAACAAAATGGAGGTTTGTCTATTGAGCCACAGACAGATTTGTACAGTCTATTTTTAAGTACATGTTAAATAATATATAATAATATAAAAAATAAACATTATTTAAATACATGTTAAACTTTATATAATGATAACAACATTACCCTGTTCGTTTGCATCTCCTTTTGAATGTCTAGTTTTCTTCTCTTTTGATGTTTTATTGATACTCTCTTTTTTTGCCTTCATCCCTACCTATTAATATAGTCCTCCTTCCCAGAGATGCTTTCCATGGAACAAATAATGAGTCAAGAATATAAGAATGGGATTTGTGCAAGGGGGATGGGACAAAAGGAGCCAGAGAAGGAGTGACTGACAATTGGCGACAGTTGGTGACAGTTGAGACCAGAGGAGAATTCTGGAAGTATCTCAGAGGAGAAGGGAAAGGAGAAGGACTTCCAGTGGAGGACTGAGAGAGGGAGGAGGAGAACATCTCAGCTCAAATCCAGTCGTGTGGGCATCCTGAGGATCTTTCTTTGGACATTGGAACCCTGATTCCTTGGTCAAAGGCATCCCATTGTTTATCACTCAGCAAGACTTCAATCATAGAGTTAGCTAAGTTTTTGGACTCCATTTTGGGAGCAATCTCTTAGTCTCCATCCCCCATTACCCAACCTTGCTGAGAGACCCTTTCTGATCTAACTTACAATTATAGAAAGGATAGAAATAGAAATAGAAATAGAAATAGAAACAGGAGAAGAGGTGGGGGAAGAAGCTTGGGAGTGGGAACTCCAAAGGTTCCCACCAGAGTGATGGACCCCATAGAAATAGAGAAGAGGGCACCCCAAATCCCTTTGCCCTTCACCCCTTCCCCCAACCCCTCAATTGCAAATAATAAAAGCCATTCATTACTCAAATATCATTCCAGAGTGCCTGAGAGACAACAAGGGAGGAGGGAACCACAGCTTGGTCTGGCTGCCTCCATCTTGGAGCCAGACTACCCGCTGTGAAGTTGGCTGACCTCAAAGAAGGCTTGCGTGAACCCTGCCCTCATTCAGAATCAGATTGGGGTACCACATACCTTATCTTATAGGGAAGTCTCACCCCCAACTCCTGTGGGGCAGCACAACTATCCAGGTTGCCCAGTTTTGGGGTGACACCCCCTCGAAGTCTCAGCAGTATATATTTCGGCAGGAGGGGAGAGCTAGAAGAGAGTTTCACCTTATAGACTCTCTCTCTCTCTCTCTCTCTCTCTCTCTCTCTCTCTCTCTCTCTCCCCTTCTATCATAACATTGGTCTCTGGCTCTTTATTATTATTACAAGAAAGAATGAATACATGGGCTATATCTAAAAATGTTATATTTTCATTCTTCACTTCTAGTTCATGATCTCTTTCTTTCTATGCTATTCAGCAGCAGTTCTCTGAAGTCATAGGTGGCCACTCTGGTTCTATAGTCTTAAAAAAATTTTTTCCCATACATTATTTTGATCACCTTGTAAATTGTTCTCTGGTTCTTCTTATTTTACTCTTCATCAATTTATGTCTTTTGTATTCAGTTTGTCTCCAATTCTTTGTTGTGATATATTTTCATAATAAATTTCTAATAGAATTTGTAATATTTTTTCTATTTTCATGTAAATATGCACCCTCTCCTGTCATATTTGACCTCTTTTGCCTAGAAGTGGTTTTACTGAGTCAAAGGATATACACAATTAAGTGAATTTTGGTAATAACTCCAAATTACTGTTAAGAATTGCTTTTTAGCTCTATGAAGAATGCATTATTAAGCTTGGTTTGCTTTTCTTGTGCTGGAAATTGTTTCTTTGTTGACTTATCTGTTAGGAAATAGCTTTTAATGCCTCTTATCTTGCAGATCTGCATCAATTCTCATATAGCTATTGTATGAAATCATTATCAGAGAAATTTGTTGCCAAGATTTTTTCCAAGTAACTGTTTCTCTTGTAATTCAAAATACAAGAATTTTTCTTGAGCAAAATATTTTCAATTTTATGGAATTATATTTCACATTGTACAGTCATCTTCATACTTTCTTTTGCCAAGAACTCTTCCTCCATCCAGTACTGTGAAAACTATCTCCTTCTCTTCTCTTTTAATTGGTGTATTATGTTACCTTTTATATTTAAGCCATATATTCATTTGAGCTTATAGTGGCTTACAGTAAGAATTACAGTATGAATTTCCTCCAGACTATTGTTTAATTTTCCCAGCAGTTCTCATCAAGTTGCCCTCATAGTTGGTGTCATTGGGTTTATAGAATTTGATATTCCTACAGTCTATTGCATTTTGGTCTTGTTTACTCCATCTAACCCCATAGAGTACATTTTCTTTTTTCTCTTTCTCTCAACCAAATAGTGTTGATAATTACTGCTCTGTAACAGAGACTGAGATCTGAAATTGCTTGTCTCCTCTTCCTACTTCTTTTCATTATTTTCCTTTAATATCCTTGACCTCTTACTCTAAGTGAATCAATAATTGAACAGATTAAGGGCTTACTACAAGCCAGATATTATGCTGAGTGCTGAGTTCACAAATTTAAAAGCAGAAATAAAATATTTTAATAGGTTTAAGATGGCCAGAGAAGTATATTGTGGTCAGGTAAGCCATAGAAATGGTGAATGGAGTTACAAGGCAATTGGCTGAAGCATCCTTTCCAGTAGTAGTAGGATAGAAGTATTGATTTGATTACTATTCCCGGAACTACAGATGAAGAGGAAGAATGGCCACAGTACAGAATGGCTGGGAAGAAGCAACAGGCTTAGTCTGGGCAAAGCTAGTTATGATCATCACTCATCAATCAGAGTCCCAGGGTTCAAGAATGGAACTGGAGGTAAGGTACCTAAAAATGAATTTTGGGGCAGCATAACCCACAAAAAGACAAGGGGAAATAATTTTTCCACCCCAAACAACTTAGATGGTTGGCTTGAGGGATCTAATGCATCCAGATGGAGGGGATGGAGCCCACTAGGGCAGGCCCAACCAAGCTATTGGCCTTGGGTGCAACTTAAGCAGAATCCAAAGCTTGGAGAATTCTCAACCACAGATGATAAGAGGGAGTTGGACAGGTACTCAAAAGGAGATTACAAGGGTTCCTTTGTTGGTTCCAGGTATGATGCTTGTTGCATTGTCCATACACAGAACCAGGTCTCATTCTAGTGTACAGTCACAGAATAAGGAGGAGCACCAGTACACACCAGAACTTGCAGGCACAGGGGAACAAGGGACCCTAGTCACAGTTCCAAGGAGTTACTCACAGACCAAAGCACAACCCTGGAGAGTATGAAATACATCTCTCCTTACATTATTCCACCTTGGAAGAACAGAAATCAGATAGATGCCCAGTGCCAGCTCACAAGGAAGCTAAAGCCTGGAATAGTGTTCCCTTCACCATAGTCAAAGAACCCAACTTTAACATTTTAGTGGAGGAAAAATGGCAAGAAAATGAGCAAAAAAACAAAACAAAACAAAAAAAGAAACTTAATTTAGAAAGTTATTTTAGTGACAAAGTAGATTCAAACTCAGAAGACAACAAAAGTAATACTGTTGCATCCAAAGCCTCCAAGAAAAATATTAATTTCTCTTAAGCCCAAAAACAATTAATGGAGGAACTCAAAAAGTATTTTAAAAATTAAATAAGAGAGACAAAAGAAAAACTGGGGAAAGAAATGAAAATGATACAAGAAAATGATGGGGAAAGAGTCAATAGCTGGGTAAATGAGACCAAAAAATACTGACGAAATTTATATCTTAAAAAACATAATAAGCCAACTTGTAAAAGAGGCACAGAAATCCAATGAAGAAAATTCTTTAAAAAGCAGAATCAGTGAGTAGCTGGGTAACTCTGTGGATTTAGAGTCAGACCTAGAGATGGGAGGTCCTAGGTTCAAATCTGGCTCAGACAGTTCCCAGCTGTGTGACCCTGGGTAAATCACTTAACCCCCATTGCCTAGCCCTTACCATTCTTTTGCCTTGCCTTACCATTCTTACCTTCCACCCTGGAACCAATAGATAATATTGGTTCCAGGGTGGAAGGTAAGGATTAAAAACAAAACAAAACAAAATAAAAAGCAGAATCAGCTTTTTATGGAAAAATGGGAAAAGATATACAAATAAATTGTACCAAAAATAAAGCTATTCCCCAATTGATAAATGATCAAGGAACATGAATAGGCAATTTTTAGGTAAAGAAATCAAAACTATCAATTAGCACATGAAAAGGTGTTCTAAATATTTTATAATTAGAGAAATGCAAAAACAACTCTGAGGTATCACCTCACACCCAACAGACTGGCTAATATGACAGCAAAGGAAGGTAATAAATGTTGGATGTGGCAAAATTGGGACACTAATGCAGTGTTTGTGGAGTTGTGAATTGATCCAAACATTCTGGAAGGTAATTTGGAACTATATCCAAAGGGCTTCAAAAGACTGCCTGCTCTTTGATCCAGCCATACCACTGGTAGGTTTGTACCCCAAAAAGATAATAAGAAAAAATACTTGTACAAAAATATTTATAGCCGTGCTCTTTGTGGTGGCAAAAAAATTGGAAAATGAGGGGATGCCCTTCAATTGGTGAATGGCTGAACAAATTGTGGTATCTGTTGGTGATGGAATACTATTGTGCCGAAAGGAATAATGAACTGGAAGAATTCCATGTGAACTGGAACAACCTCCAAGAACTGATGCATAGTGAAAGGAGCAGAACCAGGAGAACATTGTACACAGAGACTGATACACTGTGGCACAATCAAATGTAATGGACTTCTGTACTAGCAGCAATGCAATGACACAGGACAATTCTGAGGGACTTTTGAGAAAGAACGCTATCTAAACCCAGAGAAAGAACTGTGGGAGTAGAAATGCAGAAGAAAAACATTTCCTTGATCACATGGTTTGATGAGGATATGATTGGGGATGCAGACTCTAAATGATTACCCTAATGCAAATATTAATACTATGGAAACAAGTCTTGATCAATGATACATGTAAAACCCAGTTAAATTGCTCACTGGCTATTGGAGGGAGGAGGGAAGAAAGGAGGGAAAGAATATGAATTATGGAACCATGGAAAAATATTCTAAATTAATTAATTTTTAAAAAGAGCTCACAATGGAGGGGAAGATGGGAGAGGTGAGGAGGAAAGCATGTGAACTTTACTCTCATCAGAATTGGCTCAGTGAGGGAAGAACATACACAATCAATTGGGTATAGAAAGCTATCTTAGCCTACAGGGAAAATAAGAGAGGAAGGAGATCAGAGAAAGGGGTGGGGCTGATAGAAGAGGGAAAATTGGGGGATGTGGAGGTCAGAAACTAAAAAGGGGTAAATAGAATGGGAAGTAATACACAGTAATTGTAATGTTGCAAAAAATTTTTACAAGTCTCTAGTAAAGTCCTCATTTCTCAATTACACAGAAAAATGAGTTTAATATATAAGAATACAAGTCATTCTCCAGTTTATAAATGGTCAAAGCATATGAACAGGCAGTTCTGAAATAAAATAATTAAAGTTCTCTATAATTATGCAAAAAATGCTCTAGTTCACTATGAATTTCAGAAATGCATATTAAAACAGCTCTGAGGTACCACTCCACACCTACTGGATTGGCTATTATGACAGAAAAGGAAAATGACAAAACTTAGAGGGGGTATGGGAAAGCTGGGACATGAATGTATTATTGGGGGGAGTTGTAAGCTAATTCAGTCATTCACATGAGCAATTTGAACCTTTGCCCAAAGGGCTATAAAACAGTGCCAGGTTTGTATCTCAAAAAGATTTAAAAAGTGTGTGTGGGGGACTATTTATTCAAAAATATTTAAAGCAGCTCTTTAAAGAAAGGGAAAAGTTTAGAAAGTGAGGGGATACCCTGAAATTGAGGAATGGCTGAATAACTTATAGTATATGATTGTAATAGAATACTATTGTGTTGTAAGAAATGACAATCAGGAGGAGCTCAGAAAAACCCAGAATGACTTACATGAACTGAAGCAGAATGAAATAAGCAGAACCAGGAGAACATTTTTACAGTGACAGGAGTACTTTACAATGAACAACTGTGAATAACAGGTATTCTCAGTAATACAAAGATCCAAAACTATCCCAAAAGACTCATGCTATTAAAAAAAAAGCCTCTACTTCCAGAGAAAAAGACTTGAGTATGAATCCAGACCAAAACAAACTTTTTCACTTTCTTTTTTTTTCTATTTGAGTTTCCTCCCACAAAAAAGATTAATATGAGAAAATATTTTACATGATTGTACATATAAAATCTATATGAGATTTCTTACCATCTCAGGGGGGAGTAGAAATTGGGGGGAGAGAGGGTGGGAGAGAATTTGAGACTCAATAGTCTTTGAAAAATGTTAGAAACTGTTTTTACATGTAATTGGGGGAAAAAATAAAAAATAAAAACACTTATTCTGAGAAGTCCTTATGTCTTACCAGCCTGCCAAAGGACTCCAGCACAGAAGAGGTGAATATCACTGTCCTGGTGTTAAAAGATGGCTGTCAAAGAGGAGACGGTGGGAGAGGGAAGAAGGAAATGAAATAAAGGAAATAATCCAACTCTTAGGGAAAACAGAGAGAAAGAAAGTTTTATGAAGTGGAAAGAAAAATGTAAGGATTAGAAAAAAAAGGGGAGATGGGCTCAATGATCTGGCCCAATCAGACACTGACTGACAGTGGAACTTCAAAAGCAAGTCCCTGATTCCAAATACAGTGACTTTCTTCCAGTCTACACCTTGTTCTCCATCAAAAAGGATCCCTCTCAGAGGAAGAACTGTGGAAGGAGAAACATGGAAGAAAAACAACTCCTTGAACACATGGGCTTTTGGGGATATTATTGGGGATGTAGACACTAAATGATAACTCTAGTCCAACTAACAATAATATGGAATTAGGTCTTGAACAATGATACTTGTAAAACCTAGTGGAATTGTGCATTGGCTAGGGGGGGTTAGGGGGGATTGGGGGAGAGGGAAAGAACATGAAATATGTAACTAGGAGAAATTATTCAAAATAAAGATTTAAAAAAAGGATCCCTCTCAAAAAGATCACTTCTAGCATCTGGTAGATTTATTTAACAGTTCAGTCTAAATCCTCAGTCACTGATTCAACAGATTTCTATCTTTGCAAGTCAGTAAGGGTGGTGAGGGGTCTGTTTCTCAGGCTTGGAGTCCTGCCCCTACACAATTCGGTGTCATAGAATCCCTTCCAGACTCAACTGAAGCACCATCTTCATTCTCCATGAAGACTTTCTTGATCCTACTCTCTTTGCTCTCTTGTCTTGAATTTCTTTCCTATTCTTAGACATCATATTTGAAGAAATTATCAAGGAAAACTACCCTGATATTCTATAACCAGAGAACAAAATAGAAACAAAGTGGATTAAGAACTAGGTTTAGAGATGGGAAGTCCTGGGTTCAAATCTAATCTCAGATACTTCCTAGCTAGATGATCCTGGGCAAATCACAAACCCCATTGCCTAGCCCTTACCACTCTTCTGCCTTGGAATCAATACACAATATTGATTCTGAGATGGAAGGTAAGGATTTTTTTTAATGTTACAAAATACATTAGAATATAATAGAACATGTAAGGATGGGATTTGTGCAAGGGGGATGGAACCAAAAGAGCCAGAGAAGGCAGTTGCAGACATTTGCTGAGAGTTTAGACCAGCAGAAAATTCTGGGAATCACTCCAATGAGGAGGAGGAGGAGGGAAAGGAGAAGGAGAGAGAAGAGGTCCTTGGGCAGAGGACTGGGAAGAGGGAGGAGGCAGACCTCCCAGCTTGGATCTAGTCCTGAGGGCTTCCTGATGACCTTTCTTTTGGAAATTGAATCCCTAATTCCCTGATCAAAACCATTCCATCGCATCTCACCCATCAAGACTTCAACCACAGAGTCAACTAAGTTTTTGGACTCCATTTTGAGAGCACTCTCTTAGTCTCCTTCACCCATTAGCCAACCTTGCAGAGAGGCCCTTTTCAGTCAAAACTTACAATTATAGAAAAGGATAGAAACACAAAAATAGAAATAGAAACAGAAGGAGGAGGAGCGAGGGGAGGAGCTTAGGAGTTGGAACCACTAGGGTTCCCACCCAAATGATGGACCCCATAGAAATAGGGAAGAGGGTACCCCAAAATCCCTCTTCCCTTCAACCCTTTCCCCAATCCCTGATTTGCAAATAATAAAAAGCCATTCTACAGTCAGATAGTGTCCCAGAGTGCCTGAGAGACAACAAGGGAGAGGGGAACCACAGCTTGGTCTGGCTGCCTCCACCTTAAAGCCAGACCACCCACTGTGAAATTATCTGATGGGGGTGTGTGTGTGTGAACCCTGTCCTTATTCAGGATTGGATTGGGGTACCACATACCTCCTCTTATGGGGAAGTCTCACCCCTGACTCCTGTTGGGTAGCATGACCATTCAGGTCACCCAGTTTTGGGATGACACCCCCTTAAAGTTTTCCAGTGTATGTTTGGCCCCAGGGGAGTGCTGGAAGAATGACTTATCACATAGACTCTCTTTATCTCCCTTCTATCAAATATCAGTTACTGGGCCCTTTTTATTGTTATAAATATAAATAATGTTAATTTGTGATATTCTAATATGCCAACCACAAGGATCCTTTCGTACATTTTGCTGGGTCATGGTCCTACTCAAGTTTAATATCAGATCTTGTGGGGCACCATGCCCCTAATTCCTGTTATATGGAAGGGATATATATATATATATATATGCAAATCCCTTGAATTAATGTGTTATAGACCTGGTTTAATGAAAACATTAGTGGACAAGAGGGAATTGTGAGCTATGGATTTAAACAGGTATTGATCCAAAAAGTACTTGGAACCTAGGTGTAAGTTTTCAGGGGCCCACCTTTTGGGATACCCAGGCTACAGATATAATATTAGAGGGATAGGAACTGGACCTATGTTTTCATAACATGAATTTCAAGATAAGAACATTCCCTCTACCAATGCATAGTCCCTACTCTACAACTAATAGCCATCCCTAAGACTTTATTAAATTATCTATATTAAATTATGCCTCGTTCTTCCCTTGTTGATTCCAATTAATGCAATTGCTTTAATCCAGTGATGGGCAAACTATGGCAAACTACCACTGGTGGGCCAGATTCAGCCCCCTCAAATGTTCTATCCAGCCACGACATTATTCCTAATCTGATGAATACAATGAATAGGATACAATACAATGAAACTTCGAAAGAGTTGCCTTAGAAACAGATTGACAGAGGAGCATTTCCTTTCCTTTGGCCCCCTCTTTAAAAAGTTTGCCCATCACTCTTTAATCTATAGCTCCAATTTTTCATTTTATTTTTTCATAGTTCTTTGCATTGAACCATCCTCAAAATCTTTCTTATAAGACATGATCCCAAACTGGGTAGAGCCCTATATCCAAATAAGAAAAAGAACTACATTAAAGTTGAATATAGACACTTCCCAGCTGTGTGACCCTGGGCAAGTCACTTGACCCCCATTGCCTACCCTTACCACTCTTCTGCCTTGGAGCCAATACACAGTATTGACTCCAAGACAGAAGGTAAGGGTTTAAAAAAAAAATTTGAATATAAATGGTGAATAGCTTGTCGTTCAGTCAATGTCAGTCTTGTCTGACTTTTTGTGATTTCATTTGGGGTTTTCTTGGCAAAGATACTGGAGAGGCTTGCCATTTCCTTCACCACACCATTTTATAGATGAGGAAACTAAGGCAAACAGAATTCAGTGACTTGCCCAGGATCACACAGCTAGTATCAGAGGTCAGATTTGAACTTGAGATGAGTTTTCTTGACTCTAGGCCAGGCACACTATCCATTGTGCCTCCTGGCTACCTCTACATTTTCTAATACAGGAGACTGCTTTTTAAAAATACAACTAAAATCTCACACTTGAAAATTATTTAAGGATGAAACAAACAGCTTTTCTTCAGTGTTCAAATTGTATTCTTAAATTAATTCAGGTCTCCCATATCTTGAAGAGTTTATAAATCGAGATAGCTTACGTTAAGGAGATCAAAATATGTTTGTAAAACAGAGGGTGGTAATGATACATGTCTGCTTGCATTGATTTTTATTCTTTCATGTAGTGTCCCCATTAAGCAAACCTTAGTCATGTTGGAATAAAATCAAAGGTGAATGCTTTTTTCCTTCAAACTCAAACAGTTAAAATGCATGCAGGTGGAAGTCATAAATACATTTTTGAAAGTTGCTTTGTATATTTTTTTAAGGTAGGTTGTATTGCTTGAAAAAGGACAAAAGGGCTTCAATTACAGCCATGCCGAATGATGATGATGATAATAGTAATAAATTAGACTGCACACCACTGTCAGAAAAGGTTAGTACAAAGAAGTGTAAAGCTTGGTCTGAAGAGGAAAGAAAACATCATGAGGCTGTCACCCTAAATTAGCACAAGATCATCCACTTGGTGACACCATTATTTTTTTTCCTTGCAAGGAGTTCTGGTTTCACACACTTACAGATGTATCTGGCATCCCTAACCAGATTTTTCTTTACCAGAAATCAAAGTCTATACTTAAAATGCCTTTTTATCTCCTTTTTTATAAAATCATCAATAGCAAAGGAAACAGTACTGCAAAAATTTTAATTTTCTTGGAGCAGTTAGGTGGTTCAGTGGATAGAGAGCCAGACCTGGAGTCAGGAGGTCCTAGATTCAAATGGGTCCTCAGACACTTCCTAGCTGTGTGATCCTGGGAAAGTCACTTAATCCCTGTAGCCAGCCCTTACTGCTCATCTGCCTTGGAGCCAATACATAGCACTGTTCAACATCTCTGAGTTTCAGTTTTCCTATCTTTGAAGTGGGGTTCAAATCTGGCCTCAGATACTTCCTAGTTGTGTGACTCTGGGTAAGTCACTAAACCCCAACTTGCTCAAGGTCACACATCTGGTAAGAATTTGAACCCAAAATTGGTGTCTGTAACACATGTACTGAATTTTTACATAATGTAACAAGAACTGAATTTTTAGTCTGTACACTTGAATTCTAGTCCCTCTTGTGTCACTTACAATCTGTGTGGCCTTGAGACAAATCATTTTACCAGAATGGGTCTTGTTCAGTCATTTCATTTGTGTCTGAATCTTTGAGACCCTGTTTAGGATTTTAGGATTTAGTATCTTGGCAAAGATACTCCAATAGTTCGCCATTTCCTTTTCCAGCTCACTTTATAGTTAAGGTTACTGCTAGTAAATATCTGAGGCAAGATTTGAACTCAGGTCTTCCTTACTTTGGGTCCAGTATTCTATACACTGCATCACCTGCCTGTCCAATTTATATCTTATTTTCTACACATATAAAGATGAAAAAGTTGGACTAGATGACCCCTGAAATACATCCTAACTCTGAACACATATTCTTTTGATTCTAGGACCAGTTCTCTCTCTCTCTCTCTCTCTCTCTCTCTCTCTCTCTCTCTCTCTTCATCAGTGTTATCGACTGATCAACTGCTTCTCAAACAAAGACAACAAATTTCAGAAAGAAATTAAGAGAATAGAGCAAGATGAATAGATGTCTGCAAGTGCCACTGTTCTTCCAAGCTTTCATTTCATTCTTGTAATGGAGGCAAACACCAAAAACCAGGCTAGTCAACTACCGTGAGGATTTCGGTGCTCTGGATGGACAAAGGAATAAATTACCTGCAAATCTGCTCTGGAGCTCTGACACAGAAAGAATTGCAGATAGAAACACAGAAAAAATAATGCACTAATTGCAAATACTGCTGGGCTGTAGCAAACTGTTTAGTTGGTGATATACAAGGAAAACATTGAGTCAGCCCAAGAGCAAGCAGAAATGGTGACTTCAGCATTCTTCTTTGAAGTACTTTCTCAGTGGGAATGAGACTTCCATCTACTAATGTGACAAAATGGAAATATGGAGGATATTAAATACATGCAGAGAGTCCACAGTACCAGTAAAGTGAGATTTTTTTCTTGGTACCAATGAAGCTTGGAGGGGTGGGGTAGCTATTTGTTTATTTATTTATAAAAAACCCTTAACTTCTGTCTTAGATTCAATACTAAATATTGATTTCAAAGCAGAAGAGTAGTAAGGACTAGACAATAGAGGCTAAGTGACTTGTCCAGGGTTATATAGCTAAGAAGCATCTGAGGTCACATTTGAACCCAAGACCTCCCATCTCTAGACCTGGCTATCTCTCCACTGAACCAATTAGCTGCCTCTAGTAGGTATTAGTTTACATACAAATTCCTGAGATCTCAGTGTTGAAAGGGACATCAGAGACCATCCAACACCTACCTGATAGAAATTTCTCTACTCTATCCCAAGAAGTAGCTGTCCAACCTTGTCCTGAGGATCTCCAGAGAGAAGGACCCTGCTCTCCACCTCTACCAGTCCATTCCAACAATTTTCCATCACAACTGTTACTTCTTTGGAATAGGAGATAACATCAGTAATATGCCAAACAGATAAGGGTTTAGCCCCAAAATAAGAATGAGAAGGGCATCATTAAAAGGTATTAAGGAGAATAGCCAGGTGACTCAATGGATTGAAATCCAGGTTGGAGACAGAGGATCCTGGGTTCAAATCTGGCCCCAGACACTTCCTAGCTATGTGACTATGGGGAAGTCACATTGCCTAGCTCTTACCATTCTTCTGTCTTGGAACCAATATGCAGTATTGATTCTGAGATGGAAGATAAGAGTTTAAAATAAGAAGAGATATTCAGGATCTTGTCAAAGAACAAACAACGCTTGCCATTGCACAGAAACATACTAGGATCATGCTGTAGAATTTCCAGTGCTTAGCAGATAGTGGGTACTTAATAAATGCTTATTAGTGATTGATTGACTTTGGTCATGAACCATTATGGAATGAAAATGTGGAATCTGGTAAAATTCTGAGACAGTGTTGCATAGTGGATAGAGAACTAACCTCAAAGTCAAGAAGGCTTGGATTCAAGTTCTGTCTCTCATACATCCTGCCTATGTGACCCTTGGTAAATCAATTAACTTCATGCTCAAGGAAATTCTTATGAAGACTCTTAAGTTGTAGACAAGGTGCCAACCTACATTGCTAGTGTTTCCTCACCCAGGGAGTTCTCTACATCACTGAAACTGAAGGTACAGGCTCCATTGCTATGAGTTCTACACATTTATTTGTAGAGCAGAGAAGTATATTTAAATTATGTCTGAACTGAGTCATTGAGTATCTGAGCCCTTACTGTTTTGATGACAAAACTCCTTCAGTGCTTACAGCCTCATCTTAGCCCAAGAGCTGGCTGACATCCAAGATCTCTCTAAATCCACAGCCTATCCCAAGAAGAAAATGTGTACATATTCCCTTGGTGTCACTCTTTTCTTAGAGTCACTGGCTTCAGAGAGATTTCTCAATACAATTCCGTAACATATCTATAGGAATGTAATGCAAGAGCCAATCTCTTTTCCTTAGAAAATACATACTGCATGATCTGCACTTCCATTGTGCTTGCTCCCTGTCTTTGTGTTGAAATGGGGCTTATAAAGCAGCTAGACTTGCATACAAAGAAAGACACAAAATAAAAATGTAACTGTCAACTTTACTTTCATCATTTTTTGCATTAAATATGTGTTGCAACAATCCCTGAAAATGCTGTGGATTGACCATTATCTTGTTAGTAGAAATTTAAAAAAAACCTACTCTGGAACCAAAGGCTTGGGATTCAAATACTGTCACTGACACATTCCTTTTGATGTACTTGCATAAGTCATTTAACCTTCCTGGGCCTCAGTTTCCTCAAATATAAAATGAGAGGGTTGGACTAGATAGCCCCAAGGTTCTTTCCTGTTCTAGATCTATCAGGAATTTTCAAGGTTTATATATTTAGGTTCCTGTAGAGCTGTGAGAGTGACTGAAATGCTGGATGCCTCTTTCACACTAAGGGAAGGAGGGGGGAAATAGCTCTTTTTAGCTAGACTTCCACTCTCTCAAGTTTCATTTGTTTATCATGTATTTCACCCCTTTCTTAGAATATAGAGTTAAGTAGGGAAATGATATCTTAGCTCTGAAAATCACCTGCATGGAGATGATCATTGCACCCATAAGAGCTATTAAAATTATCCAGAGGGATAGTATAGTGTGAGAAGAGAAGACAATCCAATATAGAGCTTTGGGGATAATTAGTGGGGACAATATGGATGATGATTCAGCAAAGTAGACTGAAGAGTGGCCAGACAGGTAAGCAAAGAATCAGAAGAAAAGTGTGTCATGAAAACTTAAGAGAGGAGAGAGGATCTGTGAGAAGAGAGTAATCAATAATATCAAAGGCTACAGAGGTCAAGAAAGATAAAGATTAAGAAAACCCCATTCAATTTGGCAATTAAAATATTATTGGCAACTTCAGATGGTTTAATTTACATGATGAAATCAGAAGCGAGAGTGCAAAAGGTTTAGGCAAGAATGAGAACAGAAGTGGAAGTACCTAGTGTAGACAGCATTCTCAAGAAATTTAGCTAAGAGATGTCAAAGGATATATCTAGTGAGACTGGTCAGGTCTGGTGACAATTTTTTAAGGAAAGGGGCCCCTTGGTCAAAACTGTAGGCAGAAGAGAATGAACCAATAGATAGCAGATGACTAAAATCCAATAAGAGAAATGTGATGATAGTGGAACTATTTAATGAAGAATACAGAATGGAATAGGATCAGAGATACATACACATAGGTTGGCCTTGTCAGAAAGAACTTCTTCATCAGAATCTAATAAGAAGAACATGAAACAAGGAGGAGGGGAGAAGCAACTCTCAGCAAATGGTCTCAGTTTTTCACTGCAATATAAATTTAGGTCCTATACTGAAAAGAGTTGAAAATGCAAGTCATCAATAAGGGATACCAGATATAATAGCAATAGATTAAAAACCAAAGAGGGCAGCTAGATTGCTCAGTGGAGTGAAAGCCAGGCCTAGAGATGGGAGGTCCTAGATTCAAATGTGGCTTCAGACACTTCCTAGATATGTGACCCTGGTCAAGTCACTTGACTCCCTTTGCCTAGCCCATATCACTCTCCTGTTGGAACCAATACACAGTATTGATTTCATGACAGAAGGTAAAGGTTTAAAAAACAACAACTAAGTTTTCAATATCAAAGAGTTATAGGCCCTTAATGAAAGGCCCAAGTTGTTAGGTTATGTCTATCATATCTAGTTTCTCAGAACATTCCCTTAGTATCATACAGTGAAGGATTAGAACCAAGATATCATAATTATATCATAAATTCAACCAAATAATGGAATAGTATTGTGCTAAAAGGAATAATGAACTGGAGGAATTCCATGTAAACTAGAACATCCTCCAGGAATTGATGCAGAGCGAAAGAAGCAGAACCAGGAGAACCTTATACACAGAGACTGATACACTGTGGCACAATTGAATATAATGGTCTTCTCTACTAGCAGCAATGCAATGATCCAGGACAATTCTGAGGGACTTATGAGGAAGGACACTATCCACATCCAGAAAAAGGACTGGGGGAGCAGAAACACAGAAGAAAAACATGATTGATTACATGGGTTGATGGGGATATGATTGGGGATGTAGATTCTAAATATTAATGAAATTAATATTTTGTGCAAATATTAATATGAAAAAAAATATTAATATGGAAATAGGTCTTGATCAATGATACATGTAAAACCCAGTTGAATTGCTTGTAGACTACAGGAGGGGGGAGGGAAAGAATATGACTTATGTAACTGTGGAAAAATATTCTAAATTAATTAATTAAAAAAACTTGATTTGGACCCTCAAAAAAAAAATTTAACCAAAGCTGCCTTCTATTCAAGACTCAGCCCTTTGCAGACCCATGACCCTTTGCCACATAGATCTATTAGAAACACTGGAACAAGACCCTAGGCACCAGGAGAAGAATACAACCTGCTGATTAGCACCTAGTTTTTTTTTTCCCTTAGCTAAGTCAGACTATGTGATGATTCCCTTCCTATAGCCTGGAAATTTACCTAGAGGTTACTCTCCTTCTGTATGCAACCAGACTGCCAAAATGGACATGCCTTATTAAATCCACCAATGCAATATATCCTTCTCCTTTCCTAAATCTTCCCACTAACACACTCTCATCCCCATCCAAACACAAAATAACACAAAGGTGGCACAATGTGTTCCAGTTGCTAGAACCCTGGTGCATTCTGCTATAAACCTCTGTACTCTTAGCAGCCCCTCAATTGCTGTCCATGGTGCTGACGATCACCCAAAATGTTGTAATAGTTCATCATATCAGCAATCACATCTATGGAGCAATTTGAACATTTCTCCAAGATTGTGTGCTTCATTATACCCTGGGAGTTTTCAGAAGACCTTTGGTTCAAAAAACCATTTCAAGATTACTCTTATGTACACTGCAAGTTAATTTCTAATACTGTATAGTAGCTTAATAATTTTCCATTACTGTCTAGTTGTAAGCAAAATGTAGATGGAGTCTTGCCAGGATGTGGGAGTCAAAAATGGGACCTCGGATGTAACTCCAGTTATTTTTATTTTTATGAAATTTTGGGCTAGCCACTTAACCTCACCAAATTTCACTTCCCTAGCTGGAAAATTAGGATAATATTAGGTGTTCATAAAGCATTATATAAGTTGAAAAGTGCTGGAAAGCTTGAAAGAAGATTAAAAATGAAATTTTCTTCCCATAGAACTTGAGACTTAAGCATTTTAGAATCAAGATGAGAGAAAATAAAGGAAAAATCTTTAATGGTCATGGCTGGAGCCAGGAAGACTTTGTACAAACTTCCCTCTACTGTAAATAATAGTTACCTTGAATTATAAAGCAAAGGTATAATGATTCACAAGCACTTTCACATACATTATCTTACTTGAGTCCCTTCTACCTTATAAGGTAGATGGGAAATAACAACCATTTTACAGATGAAGAAACTAAGGCTTCCAGAGGTCATGTCATGACTAGTTTCTGGAAACTAGTAAACAACAGAACAGGGAATAGATCTGCAAATTTCCAACTTCTAATCTAGCACAGTTTCTAATCTATTACATGGTCTCTGTTCTTAATGACAGCATATTTTTCAGTAGCTTGATACAGAATTTTTATGGGTCAGGTTCTAGGACCTTTTAGTAAGCACAATCTGTGCTCTTAGTTGGGTTATGATGGAGAATGTTTTGTAGATAATGACTCAGTTCTTTTAGTGGAGCATAAACTGGCACTTTTAGGAGGGTTGATTTGGCCCTTCATTAAAAATAGAAACTTTCAGGGTGAGTTAAATGAAATTTTAAGGATGCAGAAATGTTAGAGGGGGCATTATTTTGAACTTGTAGAAAGAAAGCACAACTCAGCACAATTTCTGGGGAATGACCTGGTACTTCTGGTAGGCAAAAGTCTAATCTTTATGGAATGAATAGATTTCTATCTTCTAGTCCAGTGATGGCAAACCTTTTAGAGATGGAGTGCTGGGCCCCAACCCCACCCCACTCCCCAGACCAAATGCTACCCTCACTCCCAGAGACCGTGTGCCATCCCCCCCACTTACCCCACACAGGGAATGGAGGAAGTACTCCTTTGGGCTGCTGGGTGGAGGGACAGTTGATGTGAAAAAATGTCATCAGGCACAGTGGAGAGGGGGAAGGGACCAGCTCTCCTAAATCCCTCTGCACTTCTAATTAGGAACTCTAAGATGGTGGGGATAGCCAAGTGCCCACAGAAAGCACTCTATGTACCATCCTTGGCACCCATACCATAGGCTTGCCATCATTGTGTTAGTCTCTCCCACAGATACATCTTCTTATTTGGTTTACTAAAAGGAAGATCCCTTGTTTGAATACCATTGTCAGGATATCTCTGACTGCTCTCAACTAGAGATAGCTCCTTGGCCATCAGCCTACTATTTTAATCTTCTGCTGACCTGTCCACTAAGAGGTTGATCCCTGGATGCTGTCCCATTCTAGAAACACTTTAAATTGGCCTTCTGATCCCTTAGAGGCTATATATTTGACTGCCAACTGATTTTTAAAACTTTACTCCACTTTGCCAACTAGGATACATATCTCTGACTGACACTACTTTCTATACATAATTCCTAACCTCTTGTCTTCTAAGGACTGTATTTCTAGACAACTGGTTTGCTCTCAGGGTACATTCTCTAGACCTCTTTTTTTCAACTAACTAAGACATAGCTGGCCACTGGCCCACACTTTTGTTACAATCTTGGCTTTTTTTCTGAACTGAGAGGCAGGTTCTGTAGCTGTCTATCCATTTTATTTGAATACCTCCAATCTGCTGCTCAGTTAGAAACAGAAACTTGCCCACCGATTCATTCTGGAAAGGCACAGTGTGTTGAAATACTAAAGGCTGGATACAGCAAAGGGAAATTTGGATTCAAGACCTGACTTTGTCATTTTGAATGAGCTGACTAATGTCTAAATGCCCCAAGCAATTCTCTAAGACTACAAGATGTAGAAAATCTGCTGATCTTCTTTGCTAAAGAGACTTTCCTTTCCAAAAAAGTCCCTACACTGATGAAATCACAAGTCTAGGCAACACAAGCCAAAAGAATAAACTCTCAATATAATATAAGATTTCATTAGTTCTCTAGGTAGCTGAGTAGTTAGCAGGGCTCTCCTTCTCCTCTGTCCTGAATCAGGCTGTGGGCTGAAGGAAACACTTGCACACTAACATTTTTCTTCTTCCTTCTCCCTCCTAATGCCTTCCTACCTTATCCCCACTCAGATATTGGCAGTGAGAAGGGGAGTTAGAGGATGGAAACTGTGAGTAGAAATGGCTGCTAGCAGGGATCTTCCTCCCAATCTTCCTGTCAATGCTCATTTTCCCCTTCCTAGATCTATAATAACCCCTTGATCTGTACTATACTCAATCCCTCAGGCAGCCTGTCCATTGGTAACACTCCCACTAGCCATAATTGCTCACTTCACTTGAATGAGCTGGAAGTCACCAATAATAATCCTTCTGATAAGATGGAAATCTACCAGGACTTACCATTTGACTTGCCATTATGCTCTCCAAATCTCTGGGCACTTGCCATCTGACCTTCTCTTGTATCTTGGGACTCCTGAGGTCTTGTAATCCATATCACCACTGTATCCTTAGGACATCAAATACTTTCCATTAGCCCTGTAGTGGATTTCCACAGAGTTCCCCTATTAAACCCTATTTATGTTGTCTTCCCATATTGGCCTGTCAGCTTCTTGAGAGCAAGTGCTTGTCTCTCTTTTTCCTATTTGTATCCTCTATGCTCGGTAGTGAAGAAGAAAAACAAGAGTTGCTCCATCTTGGGGTAATCTTTACAATTAGAGCTGATATGACAAGCATATTCTTGTGGAATCACAAGGATGTCTATGAGACACAAGTCCAACAATCACAGTCAAGTTCATTAAGTTATAGTTTGCAGAATCCATTTTCCCCTTATTCAAAGACCTCTTTTTGAAAAACTGAGAAAATAATTAAATATCCAAAAATGGCAAGAAGCCAGGAAAAGAATTCCAATTGATTAACTTCAAATTGTCCTTCCTGTATTTAACTTCATTCAAGTTCCTAGTTTCTGAAGCCAAGACTATCATTTTGCCTTATCCTTCCTCACTGCCTCATAAACATTGTCTGTTCTACCCTTGTTCAAGCTAGATGTTAAAATGCATGGTCCTTGTGTTTTGTAATCTAACATTTTCAAAATGAAACTTTATGGTTTGAAAAACAATAGTATTTCATCTTCACCTATTTACGCAAAGAAGGCTTTACAGAGAAGCAGTTCCTTGCATTCCTGCTATCTGTTTTTATAGCTCCATTTAATAAAGCCATTTCGATAGCAGGCTCTCCTATGCTCTTTCTTGACCATAGAGTCTCTCTGACATTGTCATGTGGTGATTGTCAGGGATTTTGAACAAAGTGTTAACATAAATTTTTGTCATTCCAGTTTATTTGTGATAAAGTCTGTACCCAGGAAAATAATCCAGTAATCTTTATCCTTGATATGGTTCAGCAACCAGAATCTTTTTGAGGTTACCTAATCAGTTTAGAAGAACTATGTTTTTTTTTTTCAGATTTCATATGTGAACAGGTTTTATGTTTCTGCAGTCATTTTTCATCCAAAACTAATAAACAATAGATAAAGCTTTCAGAAGAGTTTGCCCATCACATCTCAACTGCATTACTATTTGGGAAATTAGAATAGAGAAGGGCTCAGAAAAAAATAAGATACACCTACTAATATAAAGCAATCTCTATAATAAGGTGCTGTGTGGGAATGTTGTTCTCACTTTTCAGAAATGAAAGAATAATGTGATTCAGAAACTAGAAGATACCTCAATACTCAGGCTTTTTTTTTTAAACAACAGCTCTGGTTATAATCCATCTAAACAATGCATTTTATTAAGAAAATAATTTAAATGCTATCTAGATAGAATTTTTTCTGGACTGCTTTCAATTAGGAAATTATCCTATGAAGGTTTGTATTTTTAATTAAATTTTATTTTTTAATTAACAAGCATTTGTCCCCTATCCTTTCATTCTCATTCAATCTCCTTTCCCCAGTGGAAAATAAAGAAAAGAAAAACAAAACCCCTGCAACAAATATGCATAAGAAAGCAAAATATATATCACCATGTTGACTATGTCTAAAAATGTGTATGTGTCACTCTGCCTATATACTCTGTCACATCTCTGTCAGCAGGTGGGCAGTATTCTAAAGTATTAGTCATCTGGAATCATAGTTTGTTGCCTTGGTCAGAATTCTTTAGTCTTTCAAAAATTTTCTTTTTTACATTGTTGTCATTATTAAAAATGTTCTTGTTCTGTTCACTTCATTCTGCATTAATCCAACTGATGTTTTGTTCAACTGGCATCCACTTCCTCCAACCCTTTTTTGTTTATGTAGATTTCTTCTTCTATTCCTCTGTTTTTCTGCCCTAATGTCTCTCCTTTTTCCTCTCCCTTTCCTTTCTCCTTTTAAGATCATCAAAGCATAGCAAAATTCATTCCTAGGACCTCCATCTTGCTTTTCTCTATTACCTCACCTGACAAAAGAGTACTGAGGGGATATTTGTATTAGTCCTCTCCCCATTTGAAGGCAAAACCTTCATTCTTATAAAGACTTTTCTGATTGCTCACTTGTATTTACTTTTTAATGTTTTTCCTTACTCACATATTTGCATTTCAAAATTTTTACTAAACACCAGTCTTTTTCATGAGGAATGCTTAGAAGTCCTCTATTTCATTAAGAGTCTAATTTTTTCCCTATAGGATTATATTCAGTTTTTCTGTGTAAGTTATTTTTGGTTGCAAGATTAATCCTTGGCCTTTTGAAATATTATATTCCATGCTCTTCACTTCTTTATGGTGGTAGCTGCTAAATCTTATGTAATTCTGACTATGGTTCCTCCAAAGTTAAAGTCTTTATTTTTGGCTGCTTGCAATATTTTTTCTGTTACTTGGAAGCTCTGACATTCATTACATTACCATGTGCATAGTACTATAGCACATCCTAAAAATACAAAGTAAAAAAAAAATCCAGTTCTTTAAAGAGCTTATATTCTAATGGAGTAGGGAGATATACCATGTATATAGATAATTATATATAAGATATACATACCTACACATATATTTATATATTCACACACATAAAGAACATGTATATATATATAGAGAGAGATAGATAGATAGATAGATATGGAGAGGTGTAGTGCTTGAAGTCCCCTCCCATGCATGTGGGGCACCAAAAAAAGCTACACTGGTTCTCAACCACTCAAAACCATAAGCTTAAACTTATACCTCTTTAGAAAGACAGAAGTCTTATATATCTGTTCATTAGACTAAAAAGGAAAACCTCAGCTTCTTTTTCTTTACAAAAAGTAAGCCAGAACTAAGGGGCACAGAATAATCAGTCTATTAAGTAAAGAACCCAGACATTTAATCTATCTTAGAATTCACTGCTTCGAATTAGCAGGATCGACTGTCTCTCTGTCTCAGGCCTCTCTGACATAGAGTTAGAAAGTCCCTTTTAATCCCCATTATTTCCTGATTACTTATGTACAACCTTATCAAATAATTTCAAGGGCCACTTTCTAAAAACTACAAAGGTTTATCTTAGTCTGAGGCAACCCAGAAACTTTGGGCTTTGCCATTCAAATTAATACAACCAAAAATAAAATTAAGCCAAGAAAACAAGGTCAATCTTACTCCTGGCCCACATTATTTTATAGATGTAGATGGCAGCAAAGTCTCTGGTCTTTGAGCTGCCCTACATACAAAATACTATGAAGTAATTGAGAGAGAGAGAGAGAGAGAGAGAGAGAGAGAGAGAGAGAGAGAGAGAGAGAGAGAGAATAAGTATTGGATTGTATCCCCCTAGTAGGATATAAACTCCCTTTGGGCTGACACTGTTTTTCATCATCTTTGTAGTTTCATTGCCTTGTATATCTTAGACAACTAATAAATGCATATTGAATTGAATGATATTAGGGTTTTTCCATTTGGAGAGAAGTAGTACACATACATGTGTGTGTATTTCCCATGTACATAAGAACTTTTCCCAGAAGAATTGAAATTCTTTGAAATTAAAAGTGGCAGCACTGTGTATTTTGTTGTATATGCCTCTAAGGAAGCCAAAGAAATATATAAGTCCTTTCAAGATCATACATTAAAACCCAACAATCACGCACAAATACATTCATGTTCCTTTGACCCCAATGGCAGTACAGATTACCTCCCATCCACATCTGCTCAGCATATACCACTTTTGTACAGATCTTTCACAGTAACTAGTGCCAAAGAGAAAACTCTGATTACCTTTTGGTCAGGAAGATGGAGTTATTGCCCTTCTTAACCCTTCTCAAATCAACAGGCCAACAGGCATTTTATATATTTCAGGATAAGCTATTGCTATTGCTCATGCTTGGTTCCCATTTATTTTCTGAACTTACCTTTAATATAATGCTAAACCCACAGCTAGGTGATGCAATAGATTGAGTATTGAGCCTGGAGTCAAGAAGACATCTTCTTGAATTCAAATAGGGCCTCAGATATTTGCTAGCTGTTTGACCCCAGGCAAGTCACTTAATCCTGTTTCCTCATCTGTAAAAATGAGCTAGACAAGAAAGTGGCAAACCATTTCATTATCTGTGCCAAAAAAAACCCAAACAAACAAACAAATGGAGTCGCAAAGAGTTAGACATGACTGAAAATGATTGAATACAAACCTGCTAAGACTGTATAATAGAAAGGAAGGAATCTTGGATTTAGTCTAAGGACCTACACTCACCTGAGTGATCTGAGGACCTACATCAATCCTGGCTCCACTGATGATTGCCCACCTGACTTCAGACAATAATGACAGTAACAACAACAATGAGAATTTATGTTGTTCTTTAAGATTTGTGAAATTCTTTACATGTGCTATCTCATTTGATCCTCACAACGACCCCATGAAGAATTATTTCCCATTTAACAAATGAGGAATTAAGACTGGGAAAGGTTGAATGACTTTCTCAAGGTCACACAGCTAGGATTCTAGGGCATCATTCACACTCAGGTCTTCCTGAATCTAAGTCCACCTCTCTCTACTTGGCCACCTAGTTTTTTTTGAAGATATTTTACCACTACAAACCTTAGTTTTTTCATCTACAAAGTCACCAACTCAAATTAGATGGCCCCTAAGATCCCTCCTAGTTCTAAATCTAGGTGTCGGTGGCCGGGGTTTGGATCCTAATTCTGTCATTTACTTTGTATAACCTTAGGCAAATCACTTCATTTCTCTGAGGTTCTATTTACTCATCTGAAAGACAAAAAGATTGGACTAAATTGCATCTAAAGTTCCTTCCAAGCGGCACAATGGTAAAATCTTTGGCTCTGGAATTAGAGGACTTCTAATCATAAGTGTTCCTCAGGGTTCTGTCCTGGATTCTTTTCTCCCTCTTTCTTTCTTGGGTGATCTCATCAGCTCCTATGAATGTAATTACTACCTCTATGCAGATGATTCTCAAATCTACCTATTCTTCACCAACCTCTGTTAACCTCTAATCTTGTATCTCCAATTGTCTCTCAGATATCTTGGACTGGATGTCCAGTAGACATCCTAAATTTAACATGTACAGACTTAACTCATTATCTTTCCCCTTAAACCTTCCCCAACCCTAACCTTCCCTACTACTATGGAAGGCATCACCATCCCTCAGGCTCCCAAATCATCTCCTAGTCCCTCAGACTCCCAACCTAGGCATCATCTTGGGTTCCTCACTGTTTCTTACCCCCATATTCAAGTTGTTGCCAATGCCTGTCAATTAATTTTACCTTTGCAACATTTCTCAAACATGCCCCCTTCTGGTGCATGCCCTCATCACCTCTTACATGAATTAGTGCAATAGCCGCTGGTAGGTCTGCCTACTTCAAGTTTCTCTTCCCTCCAGTTCATCCTACATTCGGTCTCCAAAGTGGTTTTCCTAAAGTGCAAGTCCAATTATGTAACCCGCTCTGTCCAATAAACTACTTATTGGCTATTACTTCCTAGATCAAATATAAAATGCTATTTGGCATTCAAAGCCCTTCATAACCTAGCCTCTCCTACCTTTTGTCTCTTTATATCGTGCTTCCCAACATTCACTCTACAATACAATGATAAGAGCTTCCTGACTGTTCTACAAACAAAATACTCCATCATTCAGTTCTAGCTGCCTCCATGCCTGAAAAACTCTCTCTCCTCTTCCCCTACAACTGACTTCCTTGACTTCCTTCAAATCCCAACTAAAATCCCACCTTCTGAAGGAAACCTTTCCCAACTCCTCTTCATTATAGTGCCTTCCCTCTTTTAATTATTTTCTATTTAACCTGTATATAGTTTGTACACAATTGTTTGCTTGAATCCCCATTAGATTGTAAGCTTCTTGAGGGCAGGGACTGTCTTTTGTATCTTTTTATATTCCCAGTGCTTAGCACAGAAAGCATTTAATATATGTTTATTGACTGACCAGAAGATCTAGGTTAAAATACTGCCTCTGATATCTATTAGTACTACCTTGGAAAATTCACTCATAACCCCTTGGTATGTTCTTCATCTATAAAAAGAGCAGATTAGACTTTATTGCTTCCCAGGTTCCCTCCGCACCAAATATGTGATGCTATGATTGAAACAATCTTTTTTGAGTTCTTGATATATTATTTTGCTTGCATAATGATATTGATGGTAATCAGCTGGTCTTGGGTGTGGTAACTAATGGGAAAAAATAGATCGTTGCCAATAACTTTCCAATATTGTATTGTCTGGTGTCCACTGCAGCATCACCAACTGCTAGTGGTTTGTTAGAGTCCATCCATAGAAAAACTTAATTTTTTTCTATACAGTATTTATCAGGGTTGGCATAAAGCTACTAGTGGTGGCAAAATAGCCCTTCAGTCTTATGGGTAGGCTTAGGATTATAAATGTCACTAATGCCTCTACATTGAGACAAATGACTAATAACAAAGTTGGTACAAGGAAGCGATCTGTCTGGAAAGAGATCCCTTCAAAAGTATGTACTTTGGGCACTATTCTATAAGTTGCCCTTCATCAACATATGTCGTTTCCCTTCTTATTGTGGCATCAATTGTAAAATTGTTCAATTTTACCTATATTTGGTTCTATCCTTTAGGTAAGACTTCTTTTTTTTCTCCTTCCTTCTTTCCTACCTTCCTTCCTTCTTTTCTTTCTTTCCTCTCCCTCTCCTTCTCCTTCTTTCTTCCTAAACCTAAAACTTGCTTCCTCTGGACCAATGATTCCTAAAGTGAGTGCTACCGCCCCCTAGTGGGTGCTGCAGTGATCCAGGAAAGTGGTGATGACCACAGGTGCATTTATCTTTCCTATTAATTGCTATTAAAATTAAAAAAAAAATTAATTTCCAGGGGGCTAAGTAATATTTTTTCTGGAAAGGGGGAAGTAGACCAAAAAAGTTTGGGAACCACTGCTCTAGACTACCAATAAGGAAGAAGATAGATTAATCCTAACCCAGTACCTTCTCCCTCCAAGGAGAGCAGAGTAGCCAGCTTCTGACTTTAAGCTCCTGCTTCTACTCTTGGCAGGAATCTAAGTCTCCTTCAAAGAAAGGTGGGGGGAAGAGATTCTAGAAATATATATTCTTGCTTCCCTGTGGGCCACATCTATACAGAAGCACATGAAAAACATAACCTACAAAATAATAACCTGCAAAATAATAATCAATTCATCCACACATCCCTTACATATTACATATAATTGTCTCTCCTAATTAGAAAGTGAACTCCACAAGAGCAGACATTACCTCTTTGAAAAACAAAGAAACAAAAACTATATGTGTGTGCATATCCCTAAGGTTTAATACATCAAGCATAAATTTGTTTTTTCATCAATTCATTTCTCCTCAGATCAATGAAGAAGAATAATCAATATTTTGTCTGGACCTCTCCAATGCACTGATATTTTGATTGTATTGTAGCTATATTTGCATCTGTCTTATCTGCTTTATTAGACTGTAAGACTCTCAAGAGTGGGGATCATATATTATTCATCTTTGAAACTCTCCCACACACTTAGCTCAGAGTACATAGTAGACACACAATCAATGTTTGATTTATTGGATTGAATTTCTCTCTCCAACTAGACTGTGAGCTCTTCCTGGAGTGCTATTGTATCAACTATTCAATTTCATCAACAAATATTTATCAAGTACCTACTATGTAAAAAACCCTATGCAATGAGTAGGAAGCCAGCATTTATTTCATGCTTTAAGGTTTGCAAAGAATTTTACACTTATTATCACATTTGAACTTCACCAAAAGCCTGTACTACTATGGCTGAGAAAAGGTATTAGAGTGGCTTGCAAATTACTTATTCAGCTTGTTTTACAGATGGGAAAACTGAGGCAAACTTGCCCTGGGTCACACAGCTAGAAAGTGTCTGAGGCCAGATTTAAATTCATCTTCCTTTCCCTTGTGCCACCTAGCTGTCTCAATTATCTCAGCTGTGATGTGACCTGAGTTAAGTTTCTGAGTGAGGATCTTAATCCAGGTCTTTCTGACTCTCAAGTGCAGCCCCTTCCCACTAGGTCAAAAACCAAATTGGCTCTGCCTTCAAGAAGTTTATATTCCTTGTACAAAAAAATCAAGCCATTCCTTAATTGATAAATGAGCAAGAGATATGAACAGGCAATTTTCAGATAAAGAAATCAATAAGCACATGGAAAAGTGTTCTAAATCTCTTATAATTAAAGAAATGCAAATCAAAACAATTCTGAGGTACCACCTCACACCTAGCAGATTGGCTAAAATGACAGGAAAAGTAATAAATGTTGGAAGGGGGTGTGGCAAAATTGGGACATTAATACATTGCTCGTGTAGTTGTGAACTGATCCAACCATTCTGGATGGCAATTTGGAACTATGCCCAAATGGCTTTAAAACACTGTCTGTGCTTTGTTCCAGCCATACCACTGCTGGGTTTATACCCCAAAGAAATCATAAGGAAAAATACCTGTACAAAAATATTTATAGCTGTGCTCTTTGTAGTGACAAAAAATTAGAAAATGAGGGGATGCCCTTTGATTGGGGAATGGCTGAACAAATTGTGGTATCTGTTGGTGATGGAACATTATTGTGCTAAAAGGAATAATGAACTGGAGGAATTCCACGTGAACTGGAATGACCTCCAGGAAGTGATGCAGAGTGAAAGGAGCAGAGCCAGAAGAACATTGTACACAGAGACCAATAACCTGTGGTAAAATCGAATGTAATGGACTTATGTACTAACAACAATGCAATGATCCAGGACAATTCTGAGGAACGCTATCCACATACAGAGAAAGAACTGTGGGAGCAGAAACACAGAAGAAAAACAACTGCTTGATCACATGGGTTGATGGGGACATGATTGGGGATGTAGACTCTAAGTGATCACTTTAGGGCAAATATTAATAATATGGAAATAGGTCCTGATCAATGACACACATAAAACTTAGTGGAATTGCTCATTGGGTACGGGGGGGAGAGGGGTAGACTGGGGAAAAGGAGGGGAGGAAAAGAACATGAATCATGTAACCGTGGAAAAATATTCTAACTCAATTAATTAAATAAAGTATTTCCAAAAAAAAGAAGCTTATATTATTATTACCAAGGGCACTATAACATGTGAACAGCTACATAACTATAAAACCATTTAAGGAAGGATAAGTCACTAAAAACTATGAGGATTAGCTTTGAAAGAAGTTCAGGATTTTGAAAGTCAGAAAGAAAGGGTTCATAACATGCATGGAGAGGAGAGGGGTTGGCCTGGCTGAATTGGTAGAACCTACAGAAGAATGCTGCATTCAGGGAACTTTGCTAGAATGTGGAGTGAGTGGATGTAATGGTAGAGAGGGATGGGGGCAGTAAGGTAAGCTGGAGATTGTGAGAGACCTTATCTATCATTGGTTTTTTCCTTATTTCCAATCACAAGACAGTTGCTTCCAGGCTTCAATAGAGCTCTATGACTCATTCCCAGAAGAGCAATAAATGAATGTTTGCCAATGGACTGACATTTCAAAATCAATTGGCAATGCTGCTCCTCCATTAACGATCAACCACTTACTTCGATGCATTACTAGCATTCACTTGTTTTTCAGTTGTATCCAATTCTACTGGAGGTTTTCTTGGCAAAGATCCTATAGTGGCTTGCCAATTACTTATTCAGCTTGTTTTACAGATGGGAAAACTGAGGCAAACTTGCCCTGGGTCACACAGCTAGAAAGTGTCTGAGGCCAGATTTGAATTCATCTTCCTTTCCCTTGTGCCACCTAGCTGCCTCAATTATCCACTATGCCACCTAGCTGCTTCAGTTACTAGCATTAGACTTCTAGTATTTGACTTCCCACCATCAGTCTAGCGAGCAAATTAGTCTCTTTTCCAACAGGGATGATGCGAAATGTAAGCCAGTCTAAATCTCTTGCTCATCCTCCAACCATGTGAAGAAGGACCAAAATTTAAGAACATTTCAAGGGACCAAGATACATCAACTGATATGGTGCTTTTGCATATACTAGAGATAATAGCATGGAAATTATTTATTTCAAAATATAATTATGTCTTCTTGTAATTATTTATTTAAAGTACATTTGCCAGACAGAAGAAATTATAGTAACATTATATTTATTTTTACGATTATTAAAATATTCTTGAGACAACTGACATCCTTGGACCTTCTGGGGTTAAAATAAGAAGCAATGATATAGGGGACAGCTGGGTAGCTCAGTGGATTGAGAGCCAGGCCTAGAGACAGGTTCAAATCTGGCCTCAGACACTTCCCAGCTGTGTGACCCTGAGCAAGTCACTTAAGCCCCATTGCCTAGCCCTTACCACTCTTCTGCCTTAGAGCCAATTCCAAGACAGAAGGTAAGGGTTTAAAAAAAAAAAAGAAGTAGTGATATACAAAACCCAAGCCCCCCAAAATGCTTAACTATTTAGTTCTTCCACTTCTATGACATCAGGAAATAAAGTCATTGCAAGGTCTCAACTGTCTAAGTACACAAATGTTGCTCAGGGCTATATCATTTACTTCCTTTATTCATAAATGATTAATTGACATTGGAGAAGTATATCTATATCAAAATGTACTTGCATACTAGAAGCAATAAGTAAGTTTCTTTTTAAAAACACACAATGGAGAAAAAAAATTAGTATTTAAGACAGAATCCAAAGAACAGAGAGGAGATAGGACTCCTATGGGATGATAAGGAAAATTACTTTGAGACAGAAGAGCAAGAGGTTGGCTGCTGGCCCTCTGGACCTGAGAGATATGAGAAACAAAAGAGAAGGGGAGTAAATCACTGTATAATAAGAGCCACAGTTATTCTGTGCTGACCTGAGAAAATAAAACAGAAGGAGAAAAATTAGATTAGCTGCCTGCAGCCAGTTAAAGTACAAAGCGACCCAGTGTTGAAACAGAAGAGACTAACACTCTTTCTTTTTTTTTCAGCCCTTACTTTCCATCTCAGAATCAGTACTGTGTGTTGATTCCAAGGCAGAAGAGCAGTAAGGCTTATGCAATAGAGGATAAGGGACTTATCCAGATTCACACAACTAGGAAATATCTGATGCCAATTTTGACTCTAAGACCTCCCATCTCTAAGCCTGGCTCTCAGTCTATTGAGCCATCTAGCTGTCTCAGGCTAATATTCTCACTGACAACCTTTCAAAACTAACCAATGCCCTGAGGAATAAGGAGTAGTGAATGTGATCTGGGTAGATCTGGGTGGGTTTGTGTTCAGACCCTGAAAAATACTGTCTGTGTGACTTTAAGCAAGTCCTATCACTTGTCAATGCTGCAGGTAGCTCTCCAATATGGTAAGATGTAAAGAAAGTTTGGACCCTTTTTGGTAAAATAAATTCCTCACCAGGAATGCCTGACAGTAGTGAAATTGGAGGTCTTGACCCTATCCTTTTCCCTGAGGTCATCAGGCACAACTAAATACACAGGATAAAGAGAAATCTAAGGGGTGACATGATATCAAATTTCAAATATGTGAGGGCTTGGTTGTCAAGTGGTCCAAGGATAAGACTGGTCCTGATTGGTCCTGAAGGACAGAACTAGAACCTGTAGAAAGACAGATTTAGGTATAGTGTCAAGAAAGACTTCCTAAAGATATACAGAAGTGCCTCAGGTTTAGGCACTCCTCTCTTGACATCTTCAAGTGAAGACTGGATGACCATTTCTTGGGGTTGTTTGTAGATGGCTGCCTGGTTTGGGTGTGAGTTAGTTTAGACCACCTTTGAGGTCCCTTCCAATTCTAAAATTCTATCAAATGAAAAGGAAATAGGACGTTGGCAATTTTGGTATGGTTTAATGGATAGAAAGCTAGTCTCAAATCCAGGAAGAGATGAATCTTGCCTTAGACAGTACTTATGTGATCCTGGGCAATCTATAAACCTCTCAGGACTCCTTGAGGCAACTCTCTAAGACTTTAAATTGCAGGGAAGGCGCTGCAGTGATAGAAGGGGTTTCCTCAGCTGAGAATTCACTAGACAAGTCAAACCTCAGTTCTAGTCCTTAATCTCTTCTTTTTTTTTTTAACATTTATTAATATTCATTTTTAACATGGTTACATGATTCATGCTCCTCCTTTCCCCTTCAACCCCCCCCCACACGTCCCCCCTACCCATGGCCAGTGCTTAATCTCTTCTTTTAATGACCAACAATTGAGAACATTTTTATTTATGGCACCCTACCCATTCCATTCTCTTTCCTTGGGTAAAAACTAAAGCCGTCAGCCATGTATCCTAAGCAGCTATGGTATATTCTTCTATTGCACCCCCTTCACATTTCCATTTCACTTTTGAATGACCCCATATGGAAACTCTTCTTCTCGGTCTACAATCCGAAAATGTGACAACAGTTAACATTGGAACCTTATACATTGGCCAGCAGGAAAAACACCACATACCTGACCTTCAGGAGGCTGTAGCCTGTTTGAGATCTTTAGCAAAAAATTTTCTAAAGCACCATGAACTAGCAAGCCAGAAGGACCTGAATACCTACTGGCTGAAAACCTTCTCTAACCTAATCCTGCCAGAGATTGGATCAATTGGTAATTATCAAAAATTTTTGTAGTATACACCTAAGGATTTCTGATCATATGGCTTGTGTGTGTGTGTGTGTGTGTGTGTGTGTGTGTGTTGGGGAATTATAGACCCTTGAGATAAGTAGTTCTCTGAAGCGATAGCCAAGCACCCCTTCCAACTCAGTGCTGAAGAAAGGATGAAGGTATTTTTCTTATCAATTTCATTTGAATAGAACACAAAAAAATCTCCCTGAAAGTGCAGCACAATTGAAGAAACCCATCCCTAAGAGGATGGGCATCACAGACTAATTGGGAAATTACTTCTATCTTATTCCCCCCCAAAACTTGGTTTTAGGAAATTCTCCAGAATCCAGAAGCAGACAGAAGAGTCAGTTGGCCATAGATAGGTCAGGTTCCAGCTCTATCTTTGTCTTTCAATACTTTATCTCCACTTCCAAGTACACAAACATTTACATCCTCTGAAGAAAAAAAAATGGGGGCAAACCATTCTGTAGTAGTGTAGTTTGCTGCAGAAGATATGCCCAAATGCTGGGAGTCTTATTTTTCAATTCCATTATACAGCTATACTTCAGTTCCCTGAAATAATAGCACTTTAATCTATGGTCCATCCATCACCAGCTGAAGACAATAAGGGAGATATAAAATACAAAGAAAAGGTGAAGGTGCTGCCCCATTACCCATAAAATATGGGCTTATTTCACTACTGCCATATAATTCCCTTTTTCTCCCAAGCCTACAAGTTATTCAGACTAATGTACTAAAACTTTTCATGGCTTAAGGCTAGAAAAATCCTGTGTTGTTTTTAAAACACCCCCCCACACCAGAACTACTTTCTCTAATGTGATATCCAAAGTGGTCCTATTGCCTAATGCCTTTGTGACCTTGGACAAGTCAGTTATCATCACTTATCTGTAAAAAGAAAGGATTAAATTTGATGGTCTCAAAGGTTGCTTCCAGTACTATTGCCTCTGGGGCAGCATGACAGTGCCATGGAAGGAACATTGGGTTTGGAGCTAAACAACTTGGGTTCAGATCCTGTCTCTATCACTTACTATGTTTGTGACAAGTTCCTCATCTGTAAACTTAAGGTAGTGACCCAGATAAGTTCTGAAGTTCCCCTTCTAAGCACCAATTTCCTCAAAAGATACTCCCTTCATATAAACACTACTTTATAGGAATGTAACCCAACTTCCACCCAAGCGTAAGGTAATTTTCCTGAGGGTCAGCCCTGTGGTCTGTACTTTATAGGGATATGGCAAGGAGCATGGCTACTGATGAGCTGAGAGCATACTTAGCTGGAATCCTGTGAGAGTAGAAAGGGGGCTTCAAATTGTTGGAATATTTCCAAAGAAAATCTCAAGAGACAAATCAATAGAGGTGAGGTTCTAGAAAATGGGTGTATGGAGCCTCAGAGCCTCCCAGCTCATTCCTTAATCTTCAGTGCCTCCAGCCTCAGAGATTTCTGAGAGTGGTATCCCCTCGAGTGAGATCATTCTCACTCCTTGACAGCTGAGATCTTAGCTACCTCCCAACTAAAGAGCTCATTTACTCTTTTTTTTTTTAAACCTTTACCTTCCATCTTAGAATCAATATTGCATATTGATTCCAAAGCAGAACATTAAGGGCTAGACAATGGGGGTTCAGTGACTTGCCCAGGGTCATACAGCTAGGAAATATCTGTGGATAGATTTAAACCCAGGACCTCTGGTATCTAAGCCTGGCTCTATCTGCTGAGCCACCTAGCTGCCTCCAGCTCACTTACCTTTGCGTGTTTCTTGGTGTATTTTAATCTATATAACTTCTCGTTTCTGTTTGCTGCTTTCTTTGGTAGAGGTTATTAGATATTCTTTTTTCTTTTTTTTTAAACCTTTACTTTCTGTCTATGTACTGGTTTTGAGACAAAGAACTATAAGGGCTAGGCAACAGGGGTTAAGTGATTTGCCCAGGGTCATACAGCTAGGAAGTATCTGGGACCAAGTTTGAATCCAGAATCTCCCTTCTCCAGGCCTGGTTCTCTATCCAATAAGCCATGTCCCCTTTTACTAGATGTTCTCAATGGTCTTTTGTGCAATCACCATTTGTTCAGAAGGAGCTAAGCTGATAAATGTTTGCTAAAGGCTACAGAAGCTCTTGGGAGCCATCAAGGAATTAGCTTTTGTTCTGAATCCCTCAAAATCAAACCCTTAGAGATATCTGGGGTATGATGGATAGATATAATTCTATCCTGAATCTGTTGGAGATAAGAAAGGTTACACAACCCTAGCAGCCCTGGATCCTACCTTCCCCTACCCAGCTAGTTGACTGGCAATATCAAGATGGTACTCCTCCTACTTTTTGCAGAAATGGGCCAGATCCCAAATCAAATGTATCCATATATATATATATATATATACCTCCCATGTATCACATTTTATATTGGACAATCTACATATATTTCATATTTAGTTATCTCACTACATATTGTCATGCTCTCCACCATGAACCTGCCATAGAGAATAAATTCATTGGAGGAAAGAACTGTTTATTTTGGGCTATGTGGTAGTAGTGCCTAGAAAAATGCCTGGTATATAGTAGGTGCTAAATAAAGGCTTTCTGGGTTCAGTTGAGTTGAAGGATATATTGCCCTGAGACTTAATACCAACCAACCCCTCCCCAAACTGGTCTCTTCTGCCACCCAGAATAGGAACCCAGTTTTGTAGTCTTGAATATTTGTCTCTGCAACAATAATCAATTTCCCTTTCCTACCACCACATAAAAGAAATTCTGATTACAAGGGTTTCTGCTTCCATCCTGCTGATTTTTGCTTGACAAGTCCTCTAGGTTCACTCCTGATTATTCAACACTACACTTAATGATCTGACCCAGCCTCTAGCCAGTATCATAAGGGAAATTGCTAGTGTTTTCTTAGAAACTCTACTTGGGTTAACCCCAACCTTCTAGAGCAGTGATGAGCAAACTACAGCTCGAGGGCCAGATGTGGCCTCCTGAAATGTTCTATCTGGCCAGGTGACATTATTCCTAATCTGATGAATACAATGAGTAGGATACAATACAATGAGGCTGTGAGAGAGTTGCCTTAGAAACAGACTGACAGATGAGCATTTCCTTTCCTTTGGCCCCCTCTTTAAAAAGTTTGCCCATCACTGGTCTAGTTCATAGGATTATTCCTGGAAGAGACCTCAAAGGCTCTCCAGTTTAACTCCCTTATTTTATTGATGAAAATTTCTACTCAAGGAGACCAAATATCTTGGCCCAAGTCATTCAGACAGTAATTATCAGAGGTCTGCCTAGTTGTTGATAGAATGCACACCTGTGGATGCTCGTGAGCTATTGTGTTAATAGAACACAAGTTTATCCTTAGAATATGAGGAATCATATACCTTCTGGGGACCCACCCCATGAGGGTAAGTGAAAGTTGGGGGGAGTATCCCAGAGAGAATCCTACATTCCCATGAGGAAAGAAATAAGATTATCAATCAATATAATGACCAAATCAGTAATATGGGCAGTAAGTTCCATGAATTGCAAATATATTCCAAGTGGGATATACCCTGCCCTTACATCTGGATGTTTCTGTAACTTGCCACTTTTGACCTGCAAATTTGGTGGCAGTCTGAAACACATAAGCTTTTGCATGTATGTCTTTATTTGAGGGGCAGTTAGAGATAGAAGGTGTCAAAAAGATTGGTTTGAGGATCAGACATTCTTCTGACATATTAGGTTTGTAACCATGAGAAAGTCACCCACTTTTTCAGAGCAGGCAGTCAGTTATTTAAGACTATAAGTTGAAGATGGCAAAGTAGAAGCAGGGTAAGTCTGAACCCCTATGAGAATCCTCCCCAAGCAACCTTAAAATAATGCCTCAAAACAAATAGTGGAGTGAAAGAACCAACAAGGAGACATAGTGAAGCAGCTTTCATGCAGAGAACAACTTGAAAGGTAGGCAGAAAGGGTCTGCTTCATGGGGTAAGAGGGAAGGATAGCCAGCAGGAGGCAATAATAAGGAGTACCAGCATGGCCAACAGCAAGTTCTCCCATCTCACATCTACCTGGGCCCAAGCCAATGTGGAGACCCTGAGATCCTGCCCAAGTACAACCACTAACCACACACATACCCCTTAAATTTCCAACGTCCATCCCAAGTGTGCAATGAGATTCTGAACTTCAGCCCAAGGCAGTACACAGGTACACCTGAACTGTGTAAGCCCAGAGCAAGACCCAGAGCTAGTCCCTCCCAAAACTCAAGGCAAAGTTGCAAGCTCCAGGGCAAGAAAGTCCACACTGTGCCTGACCTGATCAAGCCCAGCCTGAGGCTAGACGATGAGATCCCAGAGAGGGTAGTCCGCAGTGTTCTGAGCTCTGCAAGTTATCAGCAGTCTCAAGGGGTGATTGAATCAGCAGTGGGAGGTAACTTTCAGAGCTTACAGCCCACTGGCTATCATACCATCTTGGAAGAACTGAAATTTGCAGAAACCCAGAAATAGAGCTAAAAGTAAGCAGCAAGGAAAGACTGAAACTTAAGAGAGTGCCTCCTCTACCCCAAGAACAGAGCCCACCCTTAACTATCTTCAAGATAATTCAAGAGCCCCCAAGCCAGGGAGAAAATATTTCAAACAGCCAGAAAGAAACAATTCAAGCAGCCTCCATATTAAAAGATCAGAAGGCTTAGAATATGATATTCAGAAAGGTAAACGATCTAGGTTTACAACCCAGAATCACTTACCCAGTAAAACTAAGTTAGTTTGTTCTTTCAGGGAGAAAATGGTCATTTAATAAAACAGAAGATTTCGGGCAGCTGGGTAGCTCAGTGGATTGAGAGGCAGGCCTAGAGACAGGAGGTCCTAGGTTCAAACCCGGCCTCAGCCACTTCCCAGCTGTGTGACCCTGGGCAAGTCAGACATTCCTGATGAAATGACCAACTCTAAACAGAAAATTGAGTGTCTAAATACAAGACTTAAGAGAAGCCTAAAAAGGTAAGTAAGAAAGAAAATTTAAGGGAATCAATAGGGTCAAACTGTAAGTATTCCTATGTGGAAAGATGACAATTGTAATTCTTAAGATTTTTTTTGTCTGTATTAGAGCAGTTAGAAGGAGTATACATAGACAGAGAATGTGGGAGTAAGCCGAGTAGGATGATATAATATGCAGAAAAAAAAACATAGGGTAAAAAAGAGGATTATACTGAGGGAAAAGAGAAGGGAAAAGTGGAATAGGGTAAATTATCTTGCCTAAAGAGGCACAAAAAACTATTATGATGGAAGGGAAGATAAGGGTGGTGATGAGCAATGCTTAAACCTTTCTCTTATCACAATTAGCTCAGAGATGGAATAATAACCATACTCATTTGGGTATAAAATTCTACCTTACCCTATAGAGAAGTAGGAGGGGAATAAGACAAGGATGGGCTGGGAATAAAAGGAAGGGGAAGTAAAAGAAGGTGATTAAAAGCAAGACACTTGTGGGAAAGAATAAAGTGAAAGAAGTATCAAAATGGAAATATAAGATGGAGAATACACATTGTTAGTCATAACTGTGAATGTGAATGATATGAACTCATCCATAAAAAAGAGATGGATAGCAAAGTGGATTAAAAACAAGAATCCTACAATATATTGTTTACAAGAAACACATTTGAAACAAGAGACACTCACAGAATAAAAGTAAGGGGCTGGTGCAGAATTTATTGTCCATCATCTGAAGTAAAAAAAAAAAAGCAGGAGTGGCGATCATAATCTCAGACAAAGCTAAAGCAAACATAGATCTGATCAAAAGAGATAAGGAAGGAAATTACATCTTGCTAAAAGGTACTATAGATAATGAAGTAATATCAATCCTAAACACATATCCACAAAATGGCATAGCTTCCACATTTTTAAAGGAAAAATTAAACAGTAAAACAAAGAATTGGAAATCAAGAGGATGTCCATTAATCAGGGAATGGCTGAACAAATTGTGGTATATGATGGTGATAGCATACTTTTGTGCTGTAAGAAATGATGAACAAGATGATTTCAGAAAAAGTTGGAAAGATCTACATGAATGGATGTAGAGCAAAATAAGCAGAACCAGGACAACATTGTACACAGTAACAGTAATATTGTATGATGATCAACTGTGAAAACTTGGCTACTCTCAGCAATGTGAAGAACTGAAAGACTTAAGTTTTGAAATTCTGAAAGACTTATGATGAGGAATGCTCTCCACCTCCAGAGAAAGAACTATTGGAGCTGAATGGATGCAGATCAAAACATACTATCATTCATATCAATATATTATAGTTTTATTTCAGGGTTTTAGTTTTGTATGAGTGTGTTCTTACAACAATGACCACTGTGGTAGTGTGTTTTGCATGATAATTCATGTATGGCCCAGATCACATTGCTTACCATCTCCAAGTAGGGAGAAGAAAGGGAGGGAAGGAGATGATGTATATCTTATAATTTCGGAAAATGTATGTTGAAAATTATTATATATAATTAGGAAAATAAAATATCTCTGAATAAATTTTTTTTAAAAGACTATAAGTTATAGAGGGTAGCTTGATGGCTCAGTGGATTGAGAGCTAGACCAAAAGATAAGAGGTCCTGGGTTTAAATCAGTCCTCAGATACTTCCTAGCTGTGTGACCCTGGACAAGTTGCTTAAACTCCATTGCCTACCTCTTATTGTTCTTGGATTGATTCTAAGATGGAAGGTAAGGGTTGTTTGTTTTTTAAGACTTTAACTTACAGGGGGCAGCTGGGTAGCTCAGAGGATTGAGAGCCAGGCCTAGAGATGGGAGGTCCTGGGTTCAAATCTGACCTCAGACACTTCCCAGCTGTGTGACCCTGGGCAAGTCACTTGACCCCCATTGCCTACCCTTACCAATCTTCTGCCTTGGAGCCAATACACAGAATTTACTCCAAGACCAAAAATAAGGGTTAAAAAAAAAAAGACTTTAATTGTTTACCTCCATTAGTGGAAAGAATTTCCACACCAATTCTTTACAGAAAGTAAACTGAAAAAAAAAGGTCTTTCTCTCTCTCTCTCTCTCTCTCTCTCTCTCTCTCTCTCTCTCTCTCTCGCTCTCTCGCTCTCTCGCTCTCTCGCTCTCTCGCTCTCTTCCTCTCTCTGTATCTCTCAGCTCCTGCTCTGCCTCTCTTTCTCTCTAGCTTGTCTCTGTCTTCCTTCCTTTCTGGCTCTAGTTCTGTCTCATTCTCTGCCTGTCTCTCATAATTAGGCAGTTACTTCCAATGTGCTTTAGTATTTGTTAGCCCCAAAGTCTAGAACACCAGTAGAGATTCTACTTCCATTAGAATAAAGAGCCAAATCCGAAAGGCCATCCGGCCCCAAGCTTCCACCATATGTTGTGCTCAGGGAACCAAAGGGAGCCCAGTGCACAGGAAAGCTTCATGACCCTGTGAAGGAGAAGGAGCCCAGGCTGTCCCCAGCTGACTTGGGGAGCTTTGATCAAAGTAGGATCGAGATTCGTATTAACACGACCAGAGCAGTCTGGGGATGTCATTATGTTCATTTCCAAGCACCAGTCAGAATCTGACCCCCGAGGTTCAACCAAGTGAGTAGTTTATGCAGCTTTGCTATAATATATTCAAATCAAGATGTAAAGACCTAAAAGGAAGCAGGGAGACCAGCCAAGGGAAGGCCTTGGAGTGAAGCAGACATACCGCCCGGGAACCATTTCTTATAGTTTTAATGCCAGGTTGAGCTTGAAGAGTGATGAATCTTCAGCTCTGAATAGATTTAATATTTCCAAAGCACTTTCTGCCAGTGTTCTTTTCACTGGATCTTTTTCTTTAGTCAAAAGTTTGGCTGTTAGGACAAATAGAGGTTCTGGTACTCAAAAGTATAACTTTTTTTTTTTTTTTTTGCAAATAAAACAAAAGTCAACCCTCACCAAGGTTCAGTCTAAAATCAGATCTTTTGAAGTTAGCCTGACTGTCCTGATTAGATTGGGTAAGAAATCTCAAAGTACAGATATTCTCAGTTTCAGGTGGAATTTCAAAGTATGCCATGTGTTCTCATGTCTCTCTTTACTCAGCAGGGTTTCATAAAGAAGGACACCCTTAAAGATTACTCTATTACAAAAATGAATAATATGGAAATAGGTTTTGGGTGATAATACATGAGGGGAGAGGGAAGAAGAAAGGGAAAGAACAAGAATCATGTAATCATGGAAAAATTTTAAAAATAAAAATAAAGCATAAGATTCATAAAAAGAAGGACGCCCTCCCCTTACCTCTGTTTTTTTTTTTTTTTCTAACCAACCTCCCTGTCTGACTAGCTCTCTGTGGCTGTCAAACAGAACCCAAGTCTTTAAGTTGAGGAGTATATGAGCTCCCACATTTAGCAGCTGGCTTGTCAAAATGTGAATCACACTTGGAGAAAAGAGAGAGCACAGAAACTGGAGTACCCAACTTCATGATTTAGGCAGACCCAGTCCAATGTGCTACGGCAGTGCCTAAGGCCAAACCATTTGGGCTGGTGTTCTCACTGTTCCCTCAATTCCATACTTTTGAAATTTACAGTATTGAGCAATGAGGGCTGGAAAGCAGGTCCAGTCTTGTGGCTCAGCCTGGTTAGGGGATGCTCAGGTCTCTTTCTGTCACTTTACCTTCATCTACACACTTTGGTCCCAGTCAATGAGGGAGTCGTATCATCCTCCCATGTAGGAGCTCTTTTGTATTGATGAGAAACTATGGCATGCTGGGAGCTAAGATGGCAGAGTAAGGGATCCTCAGCTTACACAAACCCTCTAAATACACAAAAATAGAAAATTAAGTGTCTCAGAACAAAGGAAAGGAGGAGGGACACACTTCACAGGGGTGAGAAAGGAACATAATTTATGGGGGAATACAAGATAGGAAGGAAAAGGACTTCAAGAGTAATCAGAAGGGGCAGCTGGGTAGCTCAGTGGATTGAGAGCCAGGCCTAGAGATGGGAGGTCCTGGGTTCAAATCTGGCCTCAGACACTACTGTAGAAAATATAAGTAAGGGTAATGGGGACACCAGGGATATTATAATAAAACTAAGTGGTTAGTGGGTACACACACTGGGGATTATGAGAGACTAGACTTGGACATGAAGATCAGAACAGCCAAGCTGCTCCTAACTGACAAAGGGACTGTTGACCAACTGTCACCCTGGGCCAGAGGCTTTGAGTCCCACAGGCAAGGTACAGGATATAACTGGTTTTAATAATGAACAACTAAAAGGAGGGATAGGGATGTCTGCTCTAAAATCTTAACACCTAATGACAAAACCCACAGGGAAAGGGAAGAACTTATTTCTACACTAACTTAGTGATCTAAACTAACAGGGCCCAAGGAGCTGTAAATGGAGTCTCTGGGTTTCTGCCTCAGACCTGGTCCTGCCAGGCTTGAGTACAGCTGGGGCTTTTGTGGCTTTGGGATTCTCACTGCAATCCACTGATGATCTCTGAATGCCAAGAGCCAAAGTGGTCTCAGGTACCAAGTTGAGAGGGTGTGCTTGAGACTCTGTCCTCTTCTCTTGGTACAGCACTGAAGATCTTGACTCTTTGCTAGACGCCACATCACACAGGATCCCAAGGGGAAATCAGGATACAGGATGTCCTTTTACTCTGAGTTCTCCCAGGGCTAACCACAGTTTTTGCCCACCACTAATGGAGTCCCTCTCAGAGCACAAATCACTTCTTCCTGCTCCTTCATTCCAACCTGGAATTCCCAGCTCCAGCTCCTTCCTGCTAGATACACCTTAACACTTAATCAATAACTAATCTAATCTTCCTCAGAACACTACCCACCTGTGTGACCCTAGGCAAGTCACTTAACCACTATTGCCTAAAAAAAAAAGTCATCAGACCAGTGGGAAATAATGACTAGAAATCTTAGAATTAAAAGAAACTCATTGTTCATCTAGTCCAATCACTATCCAAAGCATGAACTCTATCAACAACATACTCCAACAACTAATCACCCATGACTCTTGAAGACTTCCAGCAAAGGGGAATGCAATATTTGCCAACAGGATCTATTTGTTTTACTTTTTTTTTTTAAACCCTTAACTTCTGTGTATTAGTTCCTTGATGGAAGATTGGTAAGGGTAGGCAATGGGGGTCAAGTGACTTGCCCAGGGTCACACAGCTGGGAAGTGTCTGAGGCTGGATTTGAACCTAGGACCTCCTGACTCTAGGCCCAACAGGACCTATTTGAATTTCATTCTGTTGTAACTGTTGGGAAGTTTTCCCTTATATTAAGCTAAAAAGTTTCTCTCTTGTTAACTTCTCTAGGTCTTAGGCCTACCCTTATAGGCCAAGCAAAACAAACTTCAAATCATAGGATTTTGAATTTGGACTCAGAACAAATCTTTGGAGGCCATCTAGTCCAATTTTCTTATGTTTCAGATAAAGAAACTGAGGCCCAGAGAGGTTATAATGATTTGCTCAAGATCATACAGGTTGTGACAGCCAGAATTTGCCTTTAGGACCTATGACTCCAAATCTAACATTCTTTCCATTGTACTATTCTCCCCTCAAAAAAAAAATAGCAGTAGGATATCTTATCCTTATCCAGGGAAGTGCTAGCCTTCCCTTTTTTCAAATCAATCTTTGGAATATTCAGATACTATTATATTTGACCCCATTTCCAGATCTACTTTCTTGTAATGGTTAGGACCTTGAACTTGGAGTCAAGAACATCTCAGCTTTAAGCTCACCTCAAAGTATAACTATCCAATTGGAACTAGGAAAGTCTTTTGACTTCTCCATTCCTCATTTTTATTTTCTAGAAAATCAGGGGATTGGTCTTATGACCTCTAAGAACTTTTCCAGATTTAAGTCTATGATCCTATAATCTTAAACATTTCTGGTTTCTTGGCTTGGTCCTTATATGGCATGGTTTCAATCCCCTTGCCATCATGAGTCACCATCCTATGTCTCTTCTAAAATGGGATTGACAGTACCCTAAATGTGTTAGGACTAGGACAGAGTGCAATGGGGCTATCGTCTCCCTTACACTGGGCACTATATTTCTTTGAATGCTGCCCAAGATGGCATTCATTTTGGGGAGCTGCTATAAGTCATCAGTGATTCATAAGGAGCTTGTAGTTTATAGAAATACTTAGATTACTTTTTCATGAATTGCTATCCATCAAATCTCCCCAACCGTGTATTAATACAATTCTTATTTTTTTTTAAACTGATGCAGATCAATGACACATGTAAAATCCAGTGGAATTGCTCATTGGCTATGGGAGGGGGGTGGGAGGAGGAGAGGGAAAGAACATGAATCATGTAACCATGGGAAAATATTCTAAATTAATTAATTAAATAAAAATTTCAAGACCAAAAAAATAAAAATAAAAAATAAATAAACATGGAATTGCATCAGAGCCAGGAAAAACTGGAAAAAACAAACAAACTGATGCAGAGTCTTATATTTATCCATTTGCAATTTGGTCTTCTTGCCTCATTTTAATCCTTTTGGAATCTAACTGTCATCTACCTCCTCTCTCAGCTTCTGGTTATGTAAATTTTATTCTTAGGCTTCTAAGCTTTCATTCAGGCCAATAATTATTGTTGTTTGTTCTTCACTTTTTTAAAAGGACCAATGACATTACCAATAGTTTGACTTTCAAGTAAATTGAATTTAAGTGAGGCAAAGATGCACAAAGTTATCAGCTTCATCCTCCCTTCCAAAGTCATTGAAGTCCAATGGCAAGAGAAAATTCAGGATGACTGATGATGGCCTGGGATGCATCTTGATGCCTGACGAAGCTCTAATTACTCCATGACTTCAGCTGCCTTCATGGCACTGGAACAAATTGTTCTCATCTGCCTATTCTTCTGGAGAAAATCTTCACAAGTTTGGAGTAGACACCCTGCCCCCCACCCCATTCACCTATGAGTTTGAGGCCCTTCAGTTACTCTCAACCCGATTTAGCCTAGACCATTTACCAGTGTGTAGCCACTACATATGTTTCTTGGGGCCACAGATGAGAGTTGGGTGAGTGATGGACCCCAAAAATGGATGAACAGCCCTGAAAAGAGCTCAGCAAGCTCTCATAAAAGAGGTACTAACCCTCCCTAAATATGTCATACATTCCTTATGCAAATGATTAAAATAATAAAAAAATAATAATAAATTAAAATAATAAATAATGAAATAATAAAGGCCTTCCACTAAAGACTCTTTCCCCACCTAACCAGACCAATCTGAAATCCATCTAAATATACTATCATAATAATAACAACTATCATTTTATAGCCCTTTAAGGTTTGCAAAGTGCTTTACAAATATAATCTCATTTTATCCTTACAGCAACCCTGGAGGTAGATATAGTACTGTTGTAATATAATTTGGAGGTAGAAAAGGGAAAAGGCATTTCTTAAGAGCCTGCCATGTGCCAGACATTGAGCTAAGTGATTCACAAATATTATCTCATTTGATTTTACAGACAAGAAAATTGAGGAAGACCATGATTAAGTCACTTATCCAAGGTCACACAGCTCAAGTGAGTGACTGTGAGAGGATTTGAACTCGGAACCTGATTCTAGGTCCACTGCTCTATTTAGTGGCTCACTGAGGTGCCTTATATAGTCCAAATCTCTCTATCTTTCCACAAGGATATTACAAGAGTATTTTTTTAAATGGCTTAATGAGTTACAGATAAACTATTTCCATGGATTTGAAATGTTGTCAAAAAAAGGAATGAGGTTAATTTGGTATGACTGGTTCTTAATGAACTCATGCTGGTTTTTAGTGATCAACTCCTCCCTTTTTAAGTGTTTACAAATCATCCCTAATAGTGTATCTCTGAGATCTCTGAGGAAAGGGCTCATGGGACATGGACGTGCAGAATTCCAGAATTCAGCAGAGTGCCAGCAGATGCTTAATTTGCTTGTCAATTGATCTCCTCTGGAATTTACCAGGAATCCATTCAAAGTGTACTGGTTGAAGCCCAATTTACATAGGAAGGAGATAAAGAAATCTGTAATCACATAACTCCTTAGATTGAATCTGGGTCAGAATCTGAAGAGTCAGGCCAAACTGGAAGATACAAGAGAAGTTCAGAGCCTCAGTAGGAGGAACCAGGATAGTCATCCAGGCTGCCAAGTTAAGTTTGGTGGGTACAGGAAGAAAGAAGGTAAAGTAGTACATAAGCTTGGTGGAGGTCAAGAAATACAAGTCAGTATCTAGAGACTAGCTAGGAACAAGGATTCAGACAGAGGCAGAATCTAAGAATAAAAATGAAAGTTTGGGGGTCAAATCAGCTAGAAGAAAATAGGCAGAGAATGAATTAGTCTAGTAGAAGGATAAGACCCAAAGAAATATAAAAATAACAACAAAAAGTTGAAATCTTGCACCCAAAAATTCATTCCCAAGAGTCCCATCTTCAGTGGGATTTGAGTATGTTCTCATCTGAAGGATAAAAAGTCAGAAAGGTAAGAATAGTAGAAAGAAGACAGAGCTTCTGGATAAAATGAACACAAGGAAAGCTGAGTCAATTTGGAAAATGGTCATGCCACTGGAGAAATGAAATTCCAGAGTCCCATTAAGAGCTACAGGAGCATCACAACCAGTGAATACTGAATCAAGATAGCTACAGGGGGGGGGGCAGCCGGGTAGCTCAGTGGATTGAGAACCAGGCCTAGAGATGGGAGGTCCTAGGTTCAAATCTGACCTCAGACACTTCCCAGCTTGTGACCCTGGGCAAGTCACTTGACCCCCATTGCCTACCCTTATCACTCTTCTGCCTTGGAGCCAATACACAGTATTGATTCTAAGATGGAAGATAAAGGCTGGAAAAAAAAAGATAGCCACATGACCATATGAAGAGAAGGAAGGCAGACTCAGGGGAATACTGGTGCCAATAGAAATTCAAGAAGATGACAAGAAGAAATTCAGGGAAAAGACACTTTCTTTCAAATTCATTGTGGGTAGAAGTCAAGTCATTGGACTGGATAAAAATTCATTGAAGTGAAAATTTTTTTTACTGGAAAATAAATGGGTTAAATTTTGCTACAAAAATAAAATCGATCAGGTGGAAGCTGGGGAGAAATAATATGGGAATGGGTAGAGGATAGAAAGACCTGTGGTCTTATGGTCCATTAGGTCATGAAGAGTTGTACATATCTAAATGGCTGAACAACAACAATAAAGAGATCTGCTTCTCTTAGTTAATATCCCAATAGATTTTACTCACATTGTTTGCCTTATTTGCACTGCACTTGATACTTTCCACTATCCAAGACTCTGTTTGACCATAAAAGCCCCCAGCAATATGGTATCAGCCTTTGGTCATTTCTAAAGGATAGCCCCTCTTTAAGCCTACAGTGTCACTATATTAAATATCCAAAGAGGGAGTGCAGTAACTGAATTGCCCACCAGATGTCACTCTTTTTGAGCCATCATATCAACCAGGTCTTTTAATAACTAACTGTGAGATGCTTAAGCATTCTCTCCAACCAGGCTGAAATACCCCCAGTGTCCACCAGAGGACACTCTGCCTTGAAATAGGTAACTGGAATAGGTAGGGGATTAGAACACAGGTACAGCTGAATTGGGGAGGTAACAAACTATCACACACTTAGCTGGGGAAATAACAAAATAACTAAAAACAAACACAGCTAGGGAAAACAGTAACTTAACAGTGCATTCTTGTAGTTTGGGAAGGAGAAATCAAGGAAGCTTTTTAAAAAAGGTTTAATAAAGGACCAGGGACAGGAGGTGGAGGTAAGAGGAAATAACTGCCCCTAAAGACTATTGGCAAAACAGGGACAGGAGGAATAGATATGTCTACACTATTGTCAAACCTACAGCAGATAAACTGGGGCAACGGCTGGCTGGTCAAGGGGAAATGACTATCTCACTAAGATGTCCTTTGGCTGTTGTTCAGATGTATCTTCTTGTCCTAGGAACACAGGTAAACAGCAAGATAAATCCACTGGGGAAGTCAGAGAGATGGAGGTATCTATGTCCACCATACAAGGTGAAACTCCTATCTCAACCTGCAACTTCTAGATCTTGCTAGATGATCTTATAAATACTTCCCAAGGCACAAAGATACCCCAACTCCACAGGTTCTCCAGTCAGTCGCTAAAATCCAACTCTCCAAAAGCCAACTGCCATTTTAGAGTCTCTGCATAAGTCCCCTCTGTCAGCACTGCAGGTTTGGAATGTTCAGCTCCTACCACCTTTATTTGGCAAAGTCTGCTCTATACTAAGTTAAATCCTACATTTTCCCTACAACAGCCTGAACATGCTAAACCTGCTCCTTCCAGTCCCGGGCTCAGCAGTTCCCTGTTTCTGAATTTGGAGACTTCAAAAATGGCTGCCTCAACCTGCAGCTTCCCTATACACCTAGGACTTCCTCCTCCTAGATAAGCCTACCATCTTTATAGGCTGTTCACCAGGAAATATCCCTCTGCAAGGTGTGCCCCTCTTCCTTCCTCTTGGAGGCTCCATTTTGCAGAGGGATCTAAACTGGTCAGCCATTCTTCTCCTCTCAACCCCATTCTTGATTTTACACTCTTCAAAATTATTTTTCTGCCTGGGAAACTTTTACCCCCTTCTCAATCCACTTTTCCAACTCCCTTTTAAGTTCCTGTTCTCGTTCCCCCTTTAGAATATAATCAATCAATAATCCAGCATCAATAAACATTTAATAAGAACCTACCATGTGCTAAGCACTGTGCTCCCAGGATACAAGCTCCTTGAGGGCTTTCTTTTTGCTTTGTATTGTTAAACTCTGGACCTGGTGCTTTAAAAAGCACTTCTTAAATGCTTGTTCCCTTCTTTCCTTCACCAACAAGCCCATGTGGAAAGTAACTGGTTAACCCCTTACTGACCTGGCATGAATTTAAGGAATGAAATATTACTTAAAATATTTTTTAAAATGAAAACTACTATCCAAACCTAGATTAGAGCCTCTAATCTTATTGAGGGTTCCTCTCTCTCTGTGTGTATCTCTGTGTTATCATGGAGTATTCTATGATCCCATAGTTTATTGTACATAAAGGGAAAAAGAAATCAGACCAAACACTTCCAAGTGGTCCCCAGTCACTCCTGGACCTCTTCTGGAAATATGAAAGGCAAAGATATAGGGAGGGAGAGGGGAAATGCCATTTTATCATGATATTAACATCTGCTCCCATTTGAAAGTGGAGGAAAAATCATTCTACTGGGCTGGGATCATCAGGAACTGCTCTAGTTTTCTTTCTCTCCAGTAATTATTTGGATGTAGGGGGAGATATGAAAAGGTTGGCAATAATAGAAGAGTAAGGCAGATTCATAGAGCCCAAAATGAATGGAAGGAAACTCATAGTTCAGTACAGATATGGTTGAAGTAAAGATTAAGGGTTTTTATCTAGTAAGAACAATGCTTAAGAATTTAGATAAAATATAAAGGAATTACCTCCAGGCAATTTTAGCAAATTACTTTTTCCCAGTTACTATAGCTGCCAGCCATAAATTAATATGATTGTTGTGCTGATTTTATCTTTGTACTTTTATTGCTGTATGGAGGCTGAGCATTTATGTGGATCAAAATACAACAAATTTACTGTTGACAGATATGCATAATAAAGACAGGAATGTGAAAAGACCACTGACCTTGCCTCTCTCCTTTACCTTTTTTCCTGGCTCAAATTACTTTGCAACAAGACTCTGAGGATCTTGGGGGGTATATAATTAAGAGTGGAGAGAAAAGGTGCTGCAGTCTAAGTTAATGGAGTGGATAGTGTGCAGGACTGGAGTCAAATTCCACCTCTGATTCTTATTTCTTATGTTACCTTTACTTCATTGGTCCTCAGTTTCCTCCCTGTAAAATGAAGAGTCTAGACTCACTGTCTTCTAAGGTATCTTTTGTTTCTAAATCTGAAATCTATGAGCCTAGTTATCTATAACCAAAGGCTTTGATCTCAGACCTAGACACAGAGGCCAAGAGAAATTCCCTAATCTTAGCGTAGCATCCCTCTCTGTGTCTTTGGGTAGTTGTATATTATAGCCATGACTAAAGAGCTACCATCCTGCCCTAATTCAGGTGGGGTTTAGCCCCTAGACATCCAACTGAAGCCTGACTTGAGAAGCAGACCCAAGAGAAATGTTGCTACACCAAGGAGAAGCAGCTTCAGGAGAGAGGCTGCTCTACCTAGTAAGAAGCAGATCCAGTAAGTCCAGTTGAGCAACATGCTTTAGGTCACCATGTTCAGAGAGGAGTCAGCCTGTGAGCAAATGGATAGATAACATCATGAGAAAGTATCAATCTGTTGAATTAGAGGGTGAGTTGTCCCTGCATATATAGAGATAGAAATATATGTACCACATGATGGTCCCTTGTGCCATGTCCTCTGTAATATATGTGATTCTTAAGCATGCTCACTCTCTCCACTGTTGGTGTATATATTTGTGGGACAGTGCACCCTTTGTTTTTGGAGGAAGTGTCCTATTGCAAAATATGTCTTCTTTAAATTAGTATTGATCTCTAGAGTGAAAAAAAAAGTCATTGGTGGAGTCCCATGTGCTATCATTTTGAGTGGATGTGGACCCACAAAGAACCTGGATCCTGGAGCAGCTATCCTTTATCCCCTAATTTTGAAAGAGAGGAGGAGGAGGAGAAGGAGGAGGGAAAAGGAGGAGGATGGAGAAGGAAGATGAAATGATGATGATCTGGGGGGTATTAGTGGACTACAAGTTGAATATGAATTTTTAAAAACCCTAATGCAATCTGAATCCACATTAATAGACATACAGCCTAGAACTAGATAGTTCTATTTATATCCCTACCCCATCCCCACCCAATCATTTCACACCCAGAGTCCTATTCAGTTCTGAATGCCATCTTTTCAAAAGGACATTGAAAAACTGCAGAACATTCAGTGAAGAGCAATCATGGTGGTGAAAGCCTTTGCTATCATATTACATGAGTATTATTTGAAGTACCTGGAGATGTTTAGGTTGGAAAAGAGAATGCTCAGCATGAACATGCTAACGCTTCAAGTATTTGAAGGATTTTTCCATGAGCACAAATGCAAGCAATGATAGAAATGACAAAGCATGAATATTTAAGCTTAATGTAAAGAAAAACCATTTGAAATGTCTAAGATGAGCTATCATAAAAGGTTAGTGGGTTCTTCCTCACTTCAAGCAATGTCTGGATAACCACACAGGCATTTTGTTGAAAGGATTCAGTCAATGGCCTCTGATCCTTTCCAACTAGCAGATTCTGCAATGCAGACAGAATGTACAAAAGGTGCTTTTGGACTACTGGCCATCTTCTCCCATTACATTAACCACAAAATGAGTCAAGAAGTCAAACTGAGACAGTTTCTCTGCATAGGATTAATCTGATTCTTTCTAAAATTGATCTGTTGCTTTAGTAGCTTTCAATGGGGCACACTTAAAGTGAAACTGAGGGGCATTTGTGTCTCCAAGAAATGCCACAGGAAGATTTGCCCAGCTGGGTGAATCATCAAAGACATGCAGCTCTTTCACTAAAAAAATGAATATAAATTCCTTGAGGGCATGTTTTATTTCATTTCTTACCTTTGTATTCTCAGTGCCTTGTATGTGCTTTATAAATGGGTTGCAGAATACTGATTAAAGAAGGTAAAAATCTTGACTGTTGTGTGAGATAGAGATCAGAACACTGAATTTGGTGAAGAAAGACCTGGATTCAAATCTTGACTTTGTGGCGTACTAGTGTAATAGGTATAGGCTTTAAAAGTATAAAGGCAGATTTTTTGCAATTATATTAGGGGAAGCCTTTGCTGGAAGTCATGGACATTCTGAATGGAATGCAAGGGGAGAGAGGAGAAAGCTAAGCAACAAACATTGCTGTTTTATGAGGGGTTTGGAGCAGATGTGCAATCAGCAGTCCTTATTTGACCTGGGATCTTGGAGATTAATGAAGGTTGTAAAGGCTGAAGACATCATCCTGCAAGTCAACTCTGAGTAGGGAAGAGGCCTGTGTTCTGTTTGCAGGCATATTTCCCTACCTGGTTACTTTTGGATCATCTGCTATGGAGGAGTTGGTTCCTGGTATCCTGGATCAGTTGTGAGAAACCAAACCCAATCTCTCTTCCTCAGGTCCTTAGCCAAGCTGTCAAACCTGGCAGAAACTAGGTTGGCTAAGGAACTTACCCTTTTGACTCCAGTCCTGAGCAGTTAGACATAATTTCACCTCACCCCCTCTCCTATCCTCTCAAAAACAATTAAACCGTTTCCCCGTGTGTTTTCTTCGTACCTTAAAGTTCCCATCGTGTGTGTATTTATTTTACTCTGAGTTCATCCCTTGTCTAGATGGAGCAGGGTGATAGTTAGGCCTAACTATCACTTCTGTCAACAGTCATTTCCCCTAACAGTTAAACCCAGTTTCCCTAACTCGTTAAGTCCCTACCTATTGTCCATTCCTGTCTCCTACTCACCCTTCTGAACCCACATATAATACTTAAGTTAACTCCCCTGGTTTTTCCCATAAGACTAGTTCTGTAACCTGGGGCAATCTCTGGAAGGGGTTACACTAGATAATTTCTACAACTAGCTCTAAATCTTATAATCAATTGGGGATTCTGGGGAGCAATGTGTTGACTGGAAAAAAGATACAGAACTATTAAATGGTCAGAAAAAAACACTCTTTAATCAAGGAAAGGGGTTCAGTGTAATAGCAGACCTCCACACAGAGCTGCACGCCAACACTCATGCAGAGTCTGAGATTGAACTCTGGGTGCTCTGGACACTGACCCCTGGGAGTGCCATCTCGCTAGATGATGACTCCAAGAACAAAAGAAACTGGGGGATCCAGGGGCAGGGAAAGATGATTGACATTACCAGTTATAAGGAAATGGGAGTGTTCAAACTATAATAATGGGATACAATTGGGGCTTGGGAAAGGAATCATAGCCAAAGGCTATGGCAGAGGGCAGAGATGGGCAACCTTTTCAGCTTGGTATATCAAAATTCACCAAAAAACTGAGCATAACTTGGGTGGTGTGCCACTTTGAGAAAAATGCAATATTTATAATTTAAATAACAAAAATGTATAATTGTAAATATATAACTGTATTTGATAAATCAAAATGGGTAAATTAATATAGGTAGAATTGTCATCTATAGTGCACAGTGTTTACACTACACTACAGCAAATGCTTCATCCTCTGCATATGGCCCCATCCTTCTCTGTATGCGGCTGGCTGAGGCCGTGTCATCAAAAATGGTTAGGTTTGCCATCACTGGGCTAGGGTATAAGGGAATGGGCTACCTACAATGGATACTAAAAGGGTGGTCCCTGCCCAGGTATGGGTCATTCCTGGGAAAGGGTCTCTGATACAATGGGGAAGACTACCTAAGACCAAAAGGGTACTTAGCATATGCCTAGTTCCACCTAACTGGGATTGTCATTTATCTTAGGGTCCATTATTCAGTCTGAAACTGCTAGTCTGAAGTTCCCTTCAGGGTGGATTCTCATGGGAACAGGGAACAAGAACAAGCTTTGCGGTCTCCAACTTACAAGCTAGTCCTAAGACTTGGGGTTCATCAGATCTTACTAGGCTACGAGTTTGGGGTGTCTAGATTCCATGTCGATAATGTGAACCTTGTGTCTGAGGATGGAGAACAGAGGCCAAAGTCAGAAATGTGCTTCTCAAGTCATTTTTGTTAAGCTGCTATTCCACAGACTTGTTAAAAGCCCATTTTTTCCATCCTTTTCTTACATTTTTAGAGTTAGCAGGGGAGTACAATGCAAGGCATGTTCATATTCTAGGACATGGGTTCCATCACATTATTCAAATGATATTCTCAATGTGACCATCTGCCTTCACCAATTACAGGAAACAGTACCGCTGACTATGGAAAGCAGCAGACACTGTGGTACTGCAGTCTTCTTTCTGAGCGTGGGGATAAGTCACAAGCTTTCCTTTTCTGAAAGCAGAGACATCCAAATGACTTCCTAGCAAAGAAGGTAGAAGTAAGTAAAGCAGGTGCAACCTGAGAATTTTGCACCTGTTTTCTGATGGCAAGTTATGCCTCCTGGGAAGTGATTAAAAATAATTCACGGAGGAAACGGTTCTCGAAAAGCCAAGCTGATGTGCCAAGTGAGACCTGGTTGTGATGATGGATGAAAGTCCGAATTATGAATTTATGATGAAATGGAACAGGGGTACAAAATCCACAGGGAAGTTTTTAACTACTTTTTAGATCCTGCAGAGCTGTGGCATGACAGAAGATGGATCTGTGTTTCTGGGTTGGTTTGTTGGGGGGGGGGGTTTGGTCTTTTTGTCTTCTTTTTCTGAATAGGGCAAGACTAGAGCTAGAACTCAGCTCTTCTAAAACACCTTAGAATCAAAGAACCATAGAATGCTGGAGCAGAAAGAGACCTGAGGGTTCATTTTTTTGTATGACCCCCTCATCCTAAAACAAGAGGAATGATTAAAGAGCTAAAGGGAATAAAGTATTGTTGACTTAGGAAAAAAACAGGACTATTAAATAGTCAGAAAAGCCACTCTTTAATTAAGGACAGGAGTCACAGGGCTGAGTAGGCTCCTACACAGAGCTGTGCACTACATGCCTACAGGAGTCTGAGGATTGAAATCAGGATGCTCTGGTCCCTGGTCCCTGGAAGTGCCACCACCCTAGATAAGGACTCCTAGGAACTAAAGAAATTGGGGAACCTATATGCCATTTGGGAAGATCCAGGGGCAGGGAAGATGATTTACATTACCATACTGACCAGATATAATCAAGCTTGGGAAAGGAATCATAGCCAGAGGCTAGGGTGTAAGGGAAGGAGCTACCTACCCTGGAGACTAAAAGAATGGGTCCCTGCACAGGTGTGGGTCTTTCCTGGGAAAGGATCTGATACAATAGGGAAGACTATCTAAGACAAAAGGATATTTAGCATTTACCTTAGGGCCGATTATCCAGTCTGAAATGTTAGCCTGAGATTCCTTTCAGGGTGGATTCTTACCAGAACTGGGAACAAGTACAAGCTTTGGGGTCTCCAACTTTAGAGCTAGTTCTAAAACTTGAGGTTCATCAGATTCCAACAGGCCACAAGTTTAGGGTCTCTAGTATTGACAGTATCAATAAAACGTTTTAATTTATCAACAAATGTCTCCAGAGAGAAACAGTTATTTGCAAGCATCTGAAAAGTGTAAATATTAAGGAAGAGAAGAATTGTTTGGGCATATTCCAAAGATAGCAACTCTATTGGTAATCATAGGATGTAATAAAGCAAATGCAAATTAGGATGGACATTAGATTTTAATGATAAAGGTAAGAAATATTTGGGAGTTTATTCATTTTTATGTTAATTATGCCTACTAAAAATAAAATTACCTTTTATCTAACCTACTAGACTTGTAAACTCTAGGCATGTAACAGAAACTGTATCTTACCTAAATTTTAAATCACTCCCCTCAATCCACGGGGTCTAGCACAATGCTCAGTACACAGTAGGTGCTTAATAAATGTTCGTTTAATTCATTCTAAGAAACTCAGTACATAACCTCTGGGGAACTGCCATTATTATTCTTTAAATAAAGATGATAGTCCCAAACCTGTGAATATGATTAAGGAACTTGAAGACCAATACAGTATTTGGCATTGGTAATGTACTAGGTATTCTAAGACTAAGTCCTTGGAGATCTTCTAGTCTAAGTTAGCATAGCCCTTAAAACAGCCTAATATTGGACTTATACCATAGTACAACTATTATACAACTTTAAGGACAATGGGGTGTACTGAATTTGGAATTGGAGGAACTGGGTTCAAATCCCAGTTCTGCTCCTTCCTACGTAGGTGTGACATACAAGATGCCAATCACTTCATCTCCATAGGCACTGATTTCCTCAAGATTTTGAAAGTCCCTCCCTTACAGTACTCATATTCCAAGAGGCTGAAGACTTCTGATGTTGACTGCAATAATTAGGAAATAACAGCCCCAAACAAGTATAGATGGGGTGGTTATGGTAGTGGTGCCCCTTTAGTCTAAGACATGCTGGGCAAGTCACTCAGCTTCTATCTGTCTTAGTTTCATCAACTAAAGTTTTCCTCAACTATAAAATGGGAATAATAATAGCACCAAACTCCAGGGTTGTTGGAAGGATCAAATGAGATATCACTGAAGTACTTAGCACAGTGATTGGCACCAATTAGAAGCTTTGTAAATGTTTCAATTCCTTCCTTCCTTCCTTCCTTCCTTCCTTCCTTCCTTCCTTCCTTCCTTCCTTCCTTCCTTCCTTCCTTCCTTCTTTTATTAACTTGAAGGAAATCCAGGACTTACAGGGACATGGGATGTCTTATTTGATCTGAATATCAACCCTGTAAGGTAAGTAGCTAGGTGCAAAGTGTTGTGGGGTGTAATGGTGAACCCCTGGGTTTGGGAAGGATACCTTTGGCAAGAATGCAAGACTCCGAAACTTAACTTAAAATTAAAAAGAGAGATTTATTAGTAATGTAGAATTTTGGACAACAAGAGAGCAAGAATGGAACAACCCTGGGGGTTGCTCCCAAAATGCTTCAGTTCAGGGATTTTTCTATTCTTTACAACAGTGAGGACGTGATGTTATGTCATGGTGTGGACATGACTCTAGAGTGGTAAACACTCAGGCATTTGGCGGAGTGTTTGGTCATCAGGGTCTGCCTGAAGACCGCATAGTTCAAGGAACAGATGGACACCTGAGATATAGCCTGGTGGTATCAAGGTGTAGCCTGGAGGTGCATCTCTATCTATCTCAATCTCAAGGACTATTCAAAGATGATAATAATCTCAGGGTCTTATAGAAGTTATCAGATGTTCTTGAATTAGGAGTCACAAGGACAGAAAGGAGCGAGGGAATTTCCTGTTCACAGCTTGCCTGGGTTAAGGGGGTACAACGCCCATGCCACAAAGGATAAGTATTGACCTTGGAATCAGGAAGATCAGCATTAGGATCAAACCTCTGTCAGGCACAGTTTCCCCATCTGTGAAATGAGGATAGTAATGGTACCCATCTCATGGGATTATCATGAAGATTTTAGTCATTTAATTTCTCTGAGCCTCAGTTTTCTTGTCGGTAAAATGAAGACAATACTAGCATCTACTTCACAGCAGTGGGAGTCTCCAATGTAAAGTGCTTTGCAAACCTTACAATGCTTTATCAGTGCTTCCTATTGATATCAGGTGGAAAGTATAATTATCCTTCAGAAATAAGAAACTCATGGAAATGAAATTACTTTTCCAAGGCCACACAGCTAGTAAGTGGTAGAGCTTGAAGCTGAATCCAGGTCTTCCTATTCCAACTCTAAGATTCTTTCTCTGACTCCCACAGCTCCTTTGGAAAGGCAAGATTGCTAGAGCAGGTCAGGTGAACCAAGGGCAGGAGAGAACTTGAGGGGCCAGGTATTCCTGACTAGGACCTAAGTTGTATTAGCTGGTTGGCCATTTCCCTGGAGGAAAGGGAAGAAAGCTGGTAACCAAGGTAACCAAGTGGAAAAGGTAAGCTATCCCAAGAGCAAAAGCTTAGAAGGTGGGAGATAAGATTGGAAGAGGGAAGAAGGGGTCCAACACCTTTCTGGCCAAGAGCTCAAGTCCAAGAAGGAAAGACAAAGGCAGCAGTTCAGAACAAAAAAGAAAAGATTCAAGTAGGTGGTTGGGATGCTAAGTAAGGGAGAGCCCAGAGGCAATGGACACTGAAAGTATGTACAGGTATTGACAGATATCTAACCCATAATGTCAGAGTACCCAAACAACTATTTTTCTAATCCTGTCAGTTGGCATTCCCATTCCAGTGTGAAATGATTAGCATCTCAGCTTCATTTACCAATTAATATCCCTTAGTTTTTACAAAGGAATATTTACTACAAAAGCAAAGGAAGACCAGAGATTATAAAGTGTTCCCTCTCAAATGTATTGGAGAATGGGGATGGGGAGAGGAGTCATATTCTAGTCTATCCCCTTGATCCATTCGCTACAAAGTATTGGTGCCAATGTGGCACATATGGCCTAAGAGATGAGGTATATTGTTGCCACCCTTGAGCTGCAACAGGTAGATTTTTTTTTAACCTTTACTTTGTTTTAGTAACAACTCTAAGACAAAAGGGCAAAGGCTAGGCAAATGGTTAAGTGGCTTCCCCAGGGTCACACAGCTAAGAAATGTCCGAGACCAAATTTGAACCCATGTCCTTTTGACTCCAGACCTGGCACTCCATGTACTATGCCACCTAGCTGTTTCAAGAAGGTTCTTCTGGTGGGCTCCAACTGCCACTTTACCTGCGCTCAACCTCCTGCAATTCCCAGCATGACCTCTAGCTTATGGTGCTTTCTATTCCAATCCTTTGCAGAGTACGAAGGAAGGACACAACAGAATCAGAAACAAAAGCCTGGTTGCAGTGACAGCCCTGGTAGGGAAATAAAGACCTGCCAGGAGGCTTACAACAGTTCTTGATTCCTCATTTCAAACACAACCAGGCAGCAAAGAGGACAAGACTTGCTTTTGGCCAACTAATGCCTTTTGAATGCATACCCTTTCCATCTCAGCAGCCAATCCAAAGTCCAACTCATTATCCCCTGCTTAGTGAATCAGAACTAGTGTCAAATTGTCTGTACATGTTCATGAGTACTCAGCTCTCCCAGTCTCCTATTACATAGAAATGGCTACAGAGCACATGGCTCAGTTTTAGTCATAATATATTCATAATATATTATATATGTGTATATAATATATTATACATAATATAGTATATATAATATAGTATATATAATATCATATATCATATATATCATATAATTCAGTCATTATAATAATGGTTAGAATTTATACTGTCATTTGCAAATATTACCTCATTTTCTCTGCATAACCTTGAGAGTAGGTGTTATAATTATCATCCCCTTTTTACAGACGAGGAAACTGAGGCAAGCAAATGGTCAAGTGACTTGTCCAGAGTCACACACTAAGTAAGTGTCTGAAGTCTGATTTGAACCCTAGACTCCATGACTTCAGGTCAAGCACTCCATCCCCAGGTATTTATAAAACATAAATACAGCTCAGTAGCTATATCATCTTTACATTATGTGGAGGTTGATGAGGTATTTTTCCTCTAACTTCAGATTGGATCCCTATTGAATTGATAATTAATTTATGAAATTATGAAATGGGGGCAGACACACTCAGTTCTCTGGGTACTCACCAAGAAAGACCACGATTGGCATTGGGAGACAGAGCTGCTATACACTTTAACAAGGGACAGAGACATCTGGTGAAAGGATTACAAAGGCAGAAAATGGCATGGGAAGAGGATGGGGAAGAGAAGAAGGCAGAAAGTGTTACTCAGGTAACCATGAATTAGAAGTGGGAGTACATGGCAGCACAAGCCCAAGGACAGGGAAGAGGGCTCGTGGGGCAGGAGTTGGGGTCTTATTTTTGTAAGTTTTCTGAGGAGAAAAGACCAATTCCTATCTGTGCCACCTTGAGGTTAGTTCATTAACATATCCAAAGCATCTCAAAATTATTGGTAAAACTTCAAAGTCATCACTCCAATGTTATTAGCACCTTTCTGAAATCCTGCTGGTTTGCAACTGCGGTGGTCTGGAATTTGTCTGGGATTTACATAGCCTAGGACCGAAACCATAACAAGCAGTGCCTCTTACCAGGATGGTTAATATATATGATTTTAAAATTATGAACCTTTGATCTTGTTTGTACATTCGGTCTAGGTTCCCCTTATTTCCTTCTATTGCCCTCTTTATGTTGGCTACTCATAAACTGACTATACTGACTAGAGGTGTGTATAGGTGGGTGGGGAGGTATTCAAGGGCACCAGGAAAAAATACAAATTTAACACACTTTTATTATACACACTTCTTATTGATCTGCCCTATTAAGAGATAGAAAATGTGGTGGGCAACTTGGTGGTTCAGAAGATTGATAGCCAAATCTAGAGAAAAAGGATCTTAGGTTTGAATCTGGCCTCAGGTACTTCCTAGCTGTATGACCCTGAACAAGTCACTTAAGTCCCATAGCCTAGCCCTTACCACTCTTTTGCCTTGGAACCAAAATTTATTGATTCTAAGAAGAAAAGCAAAGGTTTTTTTTAAAAAACCAACAGAAGGGCAGCTGGGTAGCTCAGTGGAATGAGAGCCAGGCCTAAAGACATGAGGTCCTAGGTTCAAATCTGGCCTCAGACACTTCCCAGCTGTGTGACCCTGGGCAAGTCACTTGACCCCCATTGCCCACCCTTACCACTCTTCCACCAAGGAGCCAATACACAGAAGTTAAGGGTTTAAAAAAAAAAAGAAAAGAAAAAAAAAACCCAACAGAAGACACACCTGCCCAGCACACACATGAAGGAAATGTTATTCTGGAGGACATGCTGAACACTCCACATTAATCTTTAATTGATAGCTCCAAGCTCCTGTCCTGGTTCATCCTTCCTCTCTGTTCCAAAGTCATTTCTTCCTGACATTTTATACTCCTCCTAGATCCTGTTCCTATCTGTTTACTCCTGTGTATTGATCCATTCTGAACACCCTGGCTCTCACTTCAGCTGACTCTGTTGGCATGGCAACTCTCTCCAACTCTACACTTTGGACTGCAGCCTCCCCTTGGCCATCATCTTGCTTGTATATCTCTGCACCTGGTTCTAACATCGACTCTCTCCAACAATGAGCAACTTCTCTTCACAGTTGAGAACAGCCAAGCCATTAACCCCTGCCTGACAAATGCTGGTCAATGGGACGTGACGCCCATTAAGAACACCAATGATAGATCACTGACACCCTCCCTCCCCTTCTATGTAACTATCTGGGCAGTTGACTGCTGGTGTGCTCCTAGCAGAAGCCAACATCTTCCTCTCACCCACTCCACTCAAGGGCATGGTGGGAAAAGTGCAAATGGGCAGGCAGAGACTAGGGCAGAAAAGCAAGGGAAGTCACGAAGCTGAGAAAACTCATCAGCTCAGGAGTATCTCTTTCATAAGTAGCAGACAATGAAGGTCAAGGACAGCTAAGGCTGTGCCGGTGATCTGTTCAAATCATTTGTCTCCACTCACAAGAGGAATAATTTCACCAAGAACTGGGATGAGTCCTGTGTACCAGGAACTTTGGCACCCACAGCTTTGGGAGTCCTTCCTCATAGTCCATTCATGTGAGTCATTGTGGTTCCCCCCAAAATTGTGCCTGGGTCTGGGTTCAAGAAGCAGCATCTGTAGTTTCCAGGAATACAGATCTTTTTTGCCTAGCTGTAGCTAGTTAGAGGTCATTGGGGAGCTGGCTCAGCTAGTCAGAATAGAAAAGAGAAATTGCTGCTGTTGAGAATTGCTACCCTTCCCATGATGATTTGCCTCTAGTCTGAAAGCATCGCTCTACAGTGTTCCCTGTCTTCATTTCTCAAGGACAGCATTCAAGGAAGACATTCTTACAAAAAGAAATCAACTCCTAAAGAGTGAATTATCCACTAAGTAAAACAATCTCCTCTTTTAAAACTTTCTGCCAGAACCTTTTAATTGACCCTAAGAAGATCATGGGAGGAAAAACATTGTCCTTGCGAAAGAATAACTTTCTTCTTACTATTAGAAGAAGTTATTTGGTCATTATTATTAGTGTGTTTATGTATGAAGCATTTAGACCTCCTCCAAAATCCTTGGTTTCTCATCAGAGCATATTGGTTACCTTGGACTTGCATAGAGCATAACAGAGGATACCAAATTGGTGGCTTCTACCAAGGCTCCAAACACAGATCTAGCCACCAACTACACATTAGTAGTATTACAGTTTTTCACACCACAGGGGGACTGGCTAATGAATTTCTGTGGCCAAAAAGAAAACAAAAAGACTCATTTCCTGTTAGCCCCTTTTAAAAAAATATTTTAAAAACCTTTACCTTCTGTCTGGGAATCAATATTGATTCCAAGCAGAAGAACAGTAAGGGCTAGACAAAGTTAAGTGACTTGCTGAGAGTCACACAGCTAGAAGTGTCTGAAGTCAGATTTGAACTGAGGATCTCTGTCTGCAGGTCTGGCTCTTGAGCCACCTAACTGTCCCTATTTGGTAGCCTTTCTAAACTTATCTGGTTAGTCTTTGGATAAGAGACATGCAGGTAATAGGGAACTACTGGAATTTATTGACTAGAGATTCTAGAGTGGACGTTGTATTCTATCCTGATCAGACTCAATGCCAAAGAAAATTGACAGACTAAGGTGGTAAAAGAACTTCAGATTACCCCATCCAAACATTGGTTGAAGGAACTAGGGAATATTTGCTTAGTCCTGACCAGAAAAGATAGGAATGAGGGTAGAGGTAAGGTTAAGAATAATAGTCATCTTATCTGTCTGATTTATAGAGAAGGGAAGAAGTTAAGACCAAATAAGAGATAGAGAACATTACAAGATATAAAATGAATTATTTTGATTGTATTAAATTTAAAAGTTTTTGTACAAACAAAACTAATACAAACAAGATTAGAAGGAAAGCAACAAACTGGGGAAAATTTTTATAACAGATTTCTCTGACGAAGGTCTAATTTCTCAGATATTAACAAATTAACAAATGGGCAAGGCATATGAATAGGCAGTTTTTAGAGAAAGAGATCAAAGGTATTGTTAAAAGAGTTTTCTTAATCTCTCCCTCTGTCTCTTTAAGAGACAAGGGAACAGAAAGATTTCTCAGTAAGAGTCTCTTAATTGACAGGCTTCTGTGTAAGAGATCTGAAGATTCTATTACCTAGGACATAAAGTAGTTATATAAGGGAAAGAGCAGTTGGAAGGAGATTTTTTGCCTCTGGAGTTTCCTAGAGAGCAGGAGCTCCATCTGTCTTTGTCTTAATCAGAGTGGCAATTGGACCAACTGACACTTGAGGTAGAGAAAATGGATTTAAGGAGGTTGGAGTTTCATTAATGCTTATAGATTAGATTATCTTAGGTAGATTGTTAGGTAATAAATACATTTTTAGATAGACAGTGTAGGATTTTAGGCCTGTCCTGTCCCCGGGAGAGGAACCTGCCCTCGAAGGCAATTAAATTAGGATTTTTTAGAAATTTTAGTTAGTATTGGGGTTTTAGGTATAGTTATATGCTATTAGAGTAATATTCTCACTTTCTTCCCTCCTATTTCCTATCCAAACTTGTCCTCAAAATAAACTGTTTTGTGTTTTACCAAACTGCTCTCAGTACTTTTGTCAAACTCCTACCCAAAATGTAACCCTTCCCCATATTAATAATCATTTGAAAAAAATATTCTAAATCCCTCCTGATTAGAGAAATGCAAATCAAAATAACCCTGAGATACCACTTTATACTTAACAGACTGGCCAATATGAAAATAAAGGAAAATAATAAATGTTGGAGGGGGTGTGGCAAAATTGGGACACTAATGCAATATTGGTGGAGTTGTGAATTGATCCAACCATTCTAGAAGGCAATTTGGCATTATGCCCAAGGGACTTTAAAAGAATGCATATCTTTTGATCCAGCAATACCACTACTAAGTCTGTATCTGAAAGATTTAAAAAAAAATGGGGATGGACCTGTTTGTACAAAAATACTTATAGCTACACTTTTTGTGGTGGCAAAAAATTGGAAACTGAAGGGAAGTCCCTGAATTGGAGAATGGCTGAACAAATTGTGGTATATGATGCACTATAAGGAATGATAAAGCAGACGATTTCTTTAAGAGCTGGAAAAAGCTATGTGAACTGATGTAGAGTAAAATAAGCAGAACCAGGAGAACATTATACAAGTAACTGAAACATTGTGGGACGATCAGATGTAACTGACTTTGCTACTAACAACAATGCAATGATGCAGGACAGTTCTGAGGGATTTATGAAAAGGAATGCTAAAAACATCTAAAGAAAGAACTATTTGAGTAGAAATGCAGAAGAAAACATATGATTTATCACTTGTTTATTTGGGTATATGATGTGGGGTTTTGGTTTTATAAGATTACTTTCTTACAAAAATGAATAATATAGAAACAGGTTTTGAGTGATAATACATGTATAGGCCAGTGGAATTGCTTGTCAGCTTTGGAAGGGGAAAGAGAAGAAATGAGGGAGACAACATTAATCATGTAATCTTGGAAATTTTATGTATTAATCTGTCCCTGGAATAAAATAAAGAAAAAAATGATAGCCATCTTCAGGTCTTCAAGCTTTCACAAGGAACAAGAGAATCTTGTTTTGCTTCATGTCACAGTCCAAATTAATTAGTAATAATGTGTGGAATTTGAGGACTGGTATTCTTCAGCTTTCAGAACTCTCTGAAAGTGGAGTGATTTCCCTAGGGAAGGTCAGGTTCCCAGTCACTGGAATGTTCCAATGACAGGTATAGAATGAACTAAGATGACTTCTGAAGTCACTTTGAGCTTTGAGATTCTGAGAAAGAGCAGGAATCAATTCTGATGCTTCCACTTTCATTCCTCACCCTCTTTTTTATTTTCTATAACCTAGGTTCCAGCTCCATCGTACAATCAAAACACAGAACAAACTAGGTGGCAAAGTGGTTAGAATGCTAATCCTGGAGTCAGGAAGATTCATCCTCCTAAGTTCAAATCTGGCCTCAGACACTTATTAACTGTATGTCCCTGAACAAGTCACTTAACCCTATTTGTCTCAGTTCCTCACCTGCAAAATGAGTTGGAGAAGGAAATGGTAAATCTATCCAGTCAAGAAAATCCCAAACGAGGTCCCAAAGAGTCAGACACAATTGAAATGATTCAACAACAATGGCTTTCTCCAAAGTTACCAGTGATCTCTTAATCACCAAATCTAATGGCCTTTCCCCCAGGCTTGCTTCTTGACCTCTCTACAGCCTTGAACATTGTCATCTGATATCTAGGTTCCCATGACACTATTGCCAGACTAATCTTTTTTGTATAAAGAAGACCTATGCATAATAGATTTGGGCATGTAATTCCCACTCAAAAATCTTTGAGGAAAAAGTAGATCGTGAATTAGAAGGGTTTATATTGTCCAGTCAGTCTAGTTCCCCGAATTATACAACTGTGAAAACTTAAGCAAAAAAAAAAGGGAAAAAAGAAAACTAAGGCCCAGAGAGCTAAAATTTCTTACACAGATATTATGAGATAGATCTGGGATTTAAACCCAGGTCTTCTGATGCCACAATTTAATATTCTTTCTACTCTATCATGATTTCTCACCAAATCTGACATGCAATATCTAGAGCTCCATTAGACATATAAAGGCTATATTCAATGATACTTTCTTAGTTACCAAATGAAACTGAAACTCCTTTTCTTGGCATTCGAAGCACTTCAAGAGTGCCAACTTGGCAATCTAGCTTTCTCACACTCTGCTCCATTCAGTTAAAACTCAACCACTTGCCATCCCCTGAAGTTCCCTAAACACACTCTGTACTTTCTTGCTTCTTGCTAATACTCAAACTCTTCCTAATGTCTAGTTTTCTCTCACCCCTTTGGTCTATTGAATTTCTAACTTTCAGGCCTAATTCAAAGGCCATTTCCCCCATGAAACCTAATAAGATTTCTTTAATCAACCTCATTCCTACTCATGAAACATTATTTTGAACTTCTCTGTATTTATAATGTACTTAGTTTCCATTATAGTTACTCAGAATATACCCATTTCCTAATTAGATTTTTAAGCTTCATAAAGGCAGGGAATTTGCTTTATCTAAACTTTGTATTCCTCGTTTCCCTACCATCCTCCCCTCCACCTAACTCAATGCTTTGTGCACAGTATTTATTCAATTGAATTGTATGAATCAAGATTTACTGATGAGTAGAATGAGCTTTAATAGTTAGCTAATAAGTATGCTTCAGAATTGTTAGGGGCCCAGGGCAATGGAAATCTCTAGATAGGGAATGGAGATGGGGATGGAGGAAACAACTGAAAAATCACTTAAAAGCTCAGAAAAGCACTTTTTGAAGGCCAGGTAGGGAGGTAGCATTCTCATCTAAGAGATCAAAGAGCTGGGCAGCACCCAAGAGGGCAAGAGCAGATGCCAAATAAAAGTGTTCTTCAGACTGAGGCCAGAGGGGCAGAGTGACCCTGCCAACCCATGCCAGGAGAGAAGATGAGGGAAGCAAATTGTGGAAGGAACCAAGATTCTCACTGGACCAGAATGAATTTGCCTTGGGCTTGCCTCCAGCAAGAAATAGCTTAGTCTATAATGCAGCCTAAAGAGACCTGAGGTGATGAACAGAAATGGAAGCTGCTCAAGGATGCTGTAAATTTTGCACAGGCCAATTCAGTGGGTGACTCAATTCTAGTTACTGAAGGGCAAGAAAGCTGTGGTGAGTGAAGCTCTTCATTCCCTTTGTTGTTGATTCCCTCACAAGGAAACCCACACACAGGACAAGAGCCAAGGGGTGCTTGGCTAAAGGGGAGCTAAGAACCAACAGGATGAACTCGATTTATATCAGTGAATGAATGAGGGGCATTTATTCAATTCTTACCACCTCTCAAGTGCCACGCTAAGTACGGGGGCACGTAGACCTCCTAAGATATCTTAAATGTTGTGACTTCCTCCTTAGTATTGTTTTGTCCAACTCTACTTCCCCAAAGTGACCAGCAGTAACCATTAGGACAGGTGGCAGAGGCGACAACAGGGAAATCCTTAACCTACTGCATGTGGGTCAGTACCTGGACTTTGGTCAGTTGCAAGTTGTCCCATTACATTATTCTAACCTAGTCTAGACAATACGAGGTAGAGGTTGGTGGGTACACACATTTGGGGTTTCACGGATGTTTGTTCCTATAAATAATAAAGTGGTATGCATATCTGTGGAAGGGGAAAAGGTGATGGATTTTATCATTATTAAATGCCTACTATGTGCCTACTGCTTTACTAATATCATCCCACCATACATGATCACCTTACTCGAATAATTCAGGCTTAGCCTCCAAACACAAACCAACACTTTATTTTGGCCTTGATGTTGAGTTAGAGGCAAAACTGTATTGATGTGAGGATAATGAACTAAACTAAAGAAGTCTGACGGTGTTAACTGTATCCCTCAGATATGAAACTTCAACTTAAGTTTAGTGCAAGTTGTAACTAAACTCCTGCTCTGATCTCTCTTTCCCAAGGCTCTGCCAGAAGAAGAGAAGTTTTGGCAGGTCCTGTCCAGCTGGAAGGGCTTAGAGCACAAACTCAGTGATGTGTGTTATCCAAAGACTCATTTCAGAGAGACTTGCCAATATGCAGGGCACAAGCTGATGATGGGGTGGTTTTTTTTTTCCTTCCAGAAAAGACCAATTATAAAAGGAGCTATGATCTGCTTCAGTGGAAGGAGTATCTATTTGAGGCAACTAGGATTCATAGTAGATAGAGTTCTAGAGCTGGTGTCAGGAAGATCTGAGTTCAAATTGGGCCTTAAGCATTTACTAGCTGTATGACCTTGGGCAAGTCCATTTTTCTCATTTTTCTCATCCATAAAAGGGGAGAGTAATAACCTCTACCTACCAGAGTTGTGAGAATTCCATGATGTACTAATGACAAAGTGCCTGGCACATAGCAAGTACCATATAACTGTAGACTATTATTATTATTATTATTATCTGTTGTTTAGACCATGGGGTTTTCTTGGCAAAGATACTAGAATGGATTGCCATTTCCTTCTCCAATGGAATGAGGCAAACAGAACTTGAGTGGTTTGCCCAGGGTCACACAGCAAGTGTCTGAGGCCAGATTTGAACTCAAGTCTTCCTGACCCTTGGCCCAGAGCTCTTTCTACTGAGCCAACCACCTGCCCCCTCATTATTATTTATACTCACAAAATTACTGATTCTTGAAGTATTGAAGTATCAATTATTCCTTGTAGGACAAATGAGTGAAAATATACCATTTATATGCCTAGAATCACAGTCTTCCTATTAAATGATTTATGGCAAATGGGGTATATGGGAGGTTCAGGGAAGACAGGCACCTCTGGTATGAGGGCTCACAGAGCTCTTTTCAAGGCTGCTTTTCTCCTTTGCTGTCTATCTGCCCACCCTAGCTCTCACCTGTGGCTCTAAGAAGCTGTGGCACGTGCAGTGGTCAGACCCCAATAAACTGTCTCAGTATTTGGACTTAACCAGGTTGAGGGTGAACCACAGGCCTCAAACCTGTCACTCAGTCAGGGGGATGTCTGCCCCCAACATGTGAAGACTTCCCCATTGGAATGGAACAGATGAGAACAATTTGTACCAATGGCCACGAAGGCGGCTGAAGCAGGCACTAGAGAATGTTTTTAGGACTTGGATAGTGATTGAAGAAGCTAAGGTCAGTCAAGCCATCCCAAGCCATCCCTTGTCATCCTGACCTTTGTCTTGCCAGTGGACTTGGATGACTCTGGAAGAGGCAGTGTGAAGCCAATGACTTTGTGCGACTCTACCTCACTTCAATCCAATTTATGCCTGAGTCAAAAGACATCACCAGTGATGTCATTTTGGTCTTTTGGGTACAAAGGACAACCACCACCACCACAGCTAATGGTTGGGTTGAATGGGACTGAAAAGATGAAATATACCCACATATATTATATGTGTGTACATATATGGACACACACACACATATATATATACACATATATATGTACATATATAGGGCAACTAAGTCATATAGTGGATGGAGTGCTAGACCTCAAATCAGGAAGACTTGAACTCAAATCCAGCCTTGGGCCTTGGGCAAGTCACTTAACTCTGTCTGCCTCAGTTTCCTCATCAATAAAATGAGATGGAGAAGGAAATGGCAGACCATTCCAGTATCTCTGCCAACAAAATCCCAAATAGGGTTACAGAGAGTTGGACATGACTGAAATAACTGAACAACAGCAACAATATCCACCCACATATATTTATATGTGTATCTATCTATTGATCTATCCATCTATCCACAAGAGACAAGTCTTTCTCTCTCAAGTCTCTTGTAGCCCCAATTACAACCACATTCTCTCTCCTTCGAGATTATAGCAGTCCTCTTTTTCACTGGGTCATAGGTTTTGAGCTGGATGAGTTCCTCCTGGATTTAGAACTGGAAAGGGCTTGAGGGCATCTCTCAGTCTGTGGCTCATTCTATTTAATAGAAGACAGGAAAGAGGAGTTGCCCCAGCTAATGAGGTGATTGCCTCATCCTTACTTGGTAGGGGAGGAGGGAGGAGAGGGAGGACTAGAGAACTTAAAGATGGAGCTATAGAATATCTTCTGTTATCTTTTGTAAGCAATAAGTATTCTCCCTCTCCTGAGCCAACCAGCCAGCTGGGACTGGTTGACTTTACTCAGCAATTGACTTAGGGAAATGGTTTTAAAATGGAGGTGGCTCTTTCCTAGAGCAAGGAGGGATCCCTGTTAATAGCCAGCATCCCTGATGAGGTACCCTTTGCCCAATCACACATGTTTTCAATTACCTTCTTCCTTTTCAGCCACTCCTTAGAAATGAGCCTACCAATCCTCTAGGCAAAAGCTTTTTCAGAACCTTTAAAAAGCCTCTTTCTTTTCTTGTTTTTTTTTTTTTTTTAAAAGACTTGTAATGAATTTCCCATATAGAAAATGGGAATAAAATAGAACATTTCTGTTAGCTCATGGAATTCCTTAAATTGGTCTTAATATTCCCCTCTAGTTTAAAAGACAAACCTCTCTCTTTCCTTTACAAAGAGGAAGGGGTATTTTTCGGTCTGATCTTGGAAGAAATTTTTGGCCAAGGGAAAACATGTTTCTCAAAGAGGGCAATCAGCACCTAAGGAAAAGAAGAACTAGCATTAAAGACCGGTTCAAAAAACTACCAGAAGTAAGTCTCCTTGGGGATTTGGGGTTCTTATTCATGGGAGTTTAAGGTAAAATCTTTCTCCATTTTGTAAGTTGGCCTTGAGGCAAAGACACATTTAAGAATCTTCTATGACTGTCCTGGTAGGAGGGGTATGTGAATTTATCACTATGGCTTCCCCTCAAAGGAAATATCCCTTTATCTTGGAGGGATGTTAACACTGGTAACAATGGGATTTGGAAGAGGAGCATGGGAGATCTGGCTGGAGGCTGGCATGCCTTGGGTTTGTTTTTTGCTCATGGTGCAGAAAGCTGACTGAGAAATTTAAAATGATATTGGAGTATGGATTCTGGGACTTAAACTTACAAATGGGTTCATTGCCCGGAAGCGAAGAGTGATGACAGTGCAGTGGTAACTTGGTGAGAAGAGCTGAGAGCAATAGCTCAATACCAATCTGATCTCAATTCACAGTCATTATCAGTGGGAAAACAGAAATTGGCAGAAGGCCCACCTGAAGACTGATAAGCACTGGAACTGGGTAGATAACAGACCAGTTTCATACACAGAATAGAAAATCTGCTTGGGGAAACCCTTCCTCTGGGGAAAGCGAATTTAAAATGTCTGGATGACAAAAATGCTTAAAAACTTTTGCCCCAGTAAAGCAAGTGCTTTGGTCACCAGAGCCCACTAGAGCAGAGCCTCAGAATCTTTTTTACACCATAGACCCTTGTGACAGTTGGTCTTTACGCATAAAATGAAATAGAGGATTGCAAAGGAAACCAATTATAGTAAAATACAGTTCTCAAAATAGAAGTGTATATGTATCTATATTTATATATATGCACACATATACACATATATGTGTTGGGGTGGGGTGTACGTGTAGATATCGATATATAGGCTGCTCGAGCCATGGGCCTGAAGTCAGGACCTGAGTTCAAATCTGATCTCAGACACTTAGAAGCTGGTTGACCCTAAGCAAGTCACTTAATCCTGTTTGCCTGTTTTCTCATCTGAAAAATAAGTTGGAGAAGGAAATGGCAAACCAATCTAGTATCTTTGCAAGAAAACCCAAAATGGGTTTTCAGACATAACTGAAAATGACAGAATAATAACAACATATATATGTATGTATGTGTGGTCAAGGGCCCTAGATGAAGAACCTATTCATTCACTAGAGCAATCATGCTATAACCTTGTAAGTTCCCAAAAGTGCTTAAAATCCTCAGAAATACACTCTTTATTTTTCCCTTGAAGTGAGAATCTAGGTATACCAAGGATACCAAGATCCTTAAAAAAAAATCTAGAAATTTAGAATTAAATTAAATCAACCAACCTGGATGTATTAAGGGCTTCGATGCTGGGATATGATGACAAAAATGAAAGTCTGGTTCTAGAGGAGGGAGAAACACATATAAGTATGTGCATAATAAGTATGAGATTGTTGGGGAGGGAAGGGAAAGGAGAACGTGCCCCAGCAATTGGGGGGATATGGAAAGGCTTCATGCTTCCACTATGTCCTGAAGGAAGTGAAGAAGGATTTTATGAAGAAGAAGGAAGGAGGGGCAGAGAATGACGTCAGGATTATTTAAAAAGGGAGGGGATGGGGGGCAGCTAAGTGGCTCAGGGGATTCAGAGTCTCCGATATTTCCTAGCTAGGTGACCCTGGGCAAGTCACTCAACTCCCATTGCCTAGCCCTGACCACTCTTCTGCCTTGGAACCAATACCGAGTATTGATTCTAAGATGGAAGGCAAGGTTTTAAAAAACAAACCTTATTGATTAGGCAACATGAATGTGTATATGTGGACTCTGGACTCCCAGGAGGTAAGCAACGGTTGAAATGCTTCTAAGCTTGGTGAAAATCTTTGTATTTCGAGGTAGACTTTGTAAGGTCAAGCCTCCACTGAACTCGGAGAAATACGTGAGCTGTAGGTTTAGTGGCAAAAAATCTTGTCCCATCAGAACTGCCGAAGAGAGTGAACTTAATTCTATCCTTTCTTTTCATTTAATGTGAAGTTGGTAGCATCCACAGGAAGCAATTCACCAGCCTAAATCAACCTGTCCGGTTGGTGTTTGGACCTCAGGAGACTCCCTGCCTAGCTAACCTCAGGGAGGCTGACGGTTCTGGTGGTCACCCCCACCAAAGGACTCAGGGGGACTATTAATACCTCCTCCCTTCTCTTTTTTCATTTGGCAGTTTTTCCATAACATCTTATCTTATATCTTATAGATTTTCTTTTACTTTAACTCAGGATCAGAATTGAGGATGGGATAAAGAGCAATTTTCTTAGTGAGAATTGTCCTATATTAGAGGGAGTCGAGTACTTTCTCCAATTTAGAGACAAATTGCATTGAGTTCCTCTGGGCATTTTTCATTTGTTTTGCCAGAGTAATAATTATATTAACACCTTTTGTTTCATGATCCCCTTATTTGTTGCCTTCTCATATCCATATATGTGTTTGTGTGTGTGTGGAGAGAGAGAGAGAGAGAGAGAGAGAGAGAGAGAGAGAGAGAGAGAGAGAGAGAGAAAGAGTTAGCAAAGAATATGGCAATCATAAGAACTAGACTTACGGGGCAGCTGGGTAGCTCAGTGGAGTGAGAATCAGGCCTAGAGACAGGAGGTCCTAGGTTCAAACCCGGCCTCAGCCACTTCCCAGCTGTGTGACCCTGGGCAAGTCACTTGACCCCCATTGCCCACCCTTACCAATCTACCACCTATGAGACAATACACCGAAGTACAAGGGTTAAAAAAAAAAAAAAGAAAAAAGAACTAGACTTACACAGTATCTGAAGGTTTGAAAAGTGTTTTCTTTGTCTTTCTTTTTAAACCCTTACTTTCTATCTTAGCAACAACTCAGAGACAGAAGAGTAAGAGCTAGGCAAATGGGGGGCTTGCCCAGGGTCACACAGCTAGGAAGTATCTGAGCCTAGATTTGATCCAAGGTCCTTTTGACTCCAGGCTTAGTGCTCTACCATTGTGCCTCCTAGCTGCCCCTGTTTTCCATGTCTTAAGGATCTCATTTGGGAGGCCAAAGATGCCCAATAAATGCTGAACTCTAAAGACCACGTGCCTCTCTAGACCTTTATACATAGCCCTTAAAGCAAACATGGATAAAAGTGACATACATTCTATTCATGTCTCCTTTAAAATTTTTTTGACTTAAAAAATGTATTGTTATGTTTTGTTCTTTATATCACAAACACAAATTACTTCCTCTTCTTGACGGATCTCTCATACAACGTAAGAGTTAAGCAAAACAAATAATCCCATGACCTCTGAAATTGTAGGCAACATTTCATATCCTGACATATAGACCACAAATTTTTTTAAACTCTCTCCTTCCTGTCCCCCCTCTCAAATGGAAAAAAACAACCATATTTCTTGTAACAAATATATATGGTCAAGCAAAACTAGTTCCCTCAGTTCCTGTATGCAAAAATGATGCTGATCTTGTTCTGAACCTGAAATTGGCATCTCTGACATGGAATGCGTGTTTCCTCCTTAGTCTTCTGGAATCATAGATGATCACTGCACTGATCTGAATTCCTCCAACTTCCCCGGCTCATTTGTACAGTGTTGTTAGAGTGTGTCTTGTCCCCCCAGCTCTCCCTTTCCCATTCTTCATCAGTTTTTGAGTCCTTAGATATTACACTTAAAGATATGTGTGTGTCCAGAGACCAGCCTTTAGCATAATGCCCAGCAGGAAATAAGTGATTTCAAATGCCTGTTGGTTGATAATGGACCCACTGTAATGATGGCAATTTTGAATAAAACATTGTAGCTTCTTATTGATGGCCCTGGGGCATTCTGGCTTCTACCTTCCACTGGGTTGGCCACCCTGGCAGTAGGAGAGCCTTAATCAATTCTTGTTGGATTGAATTGGAGGATCTACTTAGTCCCAAACTATGCTGAGTAGCTGCAGTCGCCTAACTCTGTGCATTCTCTCTCTGAAACATTAGTTCCTGGCTTTAATTATATTTGGCAAAGATCTTCTAACTCTATTTGGGCATTAGTTTTCTCCCTCCCTCTCCTCTCTTTCTTTCTTGCCTTTTCTCCCCTTCTTTCCTCCCCTTTTCTTCTCTCCCTTTCTATTTCTCTTGCGCCCCCCCCCCCACTTCCCTTCTCTCTCTCTTTTTTTTTTAAACCCTTAACTTCTGTTTATTGACTTATAGGTGGAAGAGTGGTAAGGGTAGGCAATGTGGGTCAAGTGACTTGCCCAGGGTCACACAGCTGGGAAGTGTCTGAGGCTGGATTGGAACCTAGGACCTCCCGTCTCTAGGCCTGGCTCTCAATCCACTGAGCTACCCAGCTGCCCCTCTCTCTCTTTTTTTAATTAATCCTTACTTTCTGTCTTAGAATCAATACTGGGTATTGGTTCTAAGATAGAAGAACAGTAAGGGCTAGGCAATAAGGGTTAGGTGATTTGCCCAGTCACATATTGAGGAAGTGTCTGAGGCTACTTTTGAACCTCTGACCTCTCATCTCTAGGTCTGGCTCTCCATCCACTAAGCCACCCAGCTGCCCCTTCTCTCTCCTTTTCCCTTGAGATGGGGCCCAGGGAGAGGGACTATGTAAGGTTATAACTTTGCCTTTAAAGTCATTCAGAAAAAAATGGTTTAGTATAAATGTTTGATGGCACAGAGACCACCTAAACCTGGTTCAGGTAAAATGGCCAACCTTGCCAAGTCAGTGCAAATGTTTCCTGCTAAGTATTCTTTTTTTAAAAAAATAAATAAATAAGACAGTTTTTCATGGTTATGTGATTCATGGTCTTTCCCTCACCTCCTCCCTCCCCATTCCCACAGCCAATGAGCAATTCCACTAGGTTTTACGTGTATCATTGTCCAAAACATGTTTCCATATTATTAATATTTGCAACAGTGATTGTTTAGAGTCTACATCCCCAGTCATGTTCCCATTGAACCATGTGATCCAGTAAATGTTTTTCTTCTGTGTTTCTACTCCCACAGTTCTTTCTCTGGATGTGGAGAGCTTCTTTCTCATAAGTCCCTCAGAATTATCCTGGATCATTGCATTGCTGCTAGTAGAGAAATCCACTACATTTGATTGTGCCACAGTATATCAGTCTCTGTGTACAATGTTCTCCTGGTTCTGCTCCTTTCACTCTGCATCAATTCCTAGAGGTCGTTCCAGTTTACATGGAATTCCTCCAGTTCATTATTCCTTTGAGCACAATAGTATTCCATCACCAACTATTATATGATAACTGTTATGGGATAATGGGATGCCCAGGTCCTCTGATGGTATGAAGAGCTGAAGCTGAGTGAGTGTGGGAATCCCTAAGTGAACACTAAAGACCCCAAAGGAATATTTGTGAATAGGCTAGTATACCCAGCTCCAGCACAACAGTGTCCCAGGAATAAGTGATCAAATATGTGAGTTAGATCACATAGCTCCTTGACTGCTTATCCTGGTTCCAAAACTCATGGATGACGCTAGTGACTGCAGTTTAACCTTAGTTTGAGTAATCCCTCTTCCCTCAGATACCCAAGGATGTGTTTGATAATTCTTAGGGTAATGATGGCATCCACCTAAACAAGTTTCAAGACTTAATAACAACAAACTTAAGGAAAGGAAAACAGGGACTGAAGGAAAGAGGTGTAAGGGAAAGCTTGACTAAAGCTAATGATGATCAAGTGATGTCAATTGAAGGTAGTCAGGTTGAGATTAACAGCTGGAAAGGTTTGTCTCTCTCTTGGTTGCAACCAGGCCAGGCTGCTTAGCCTGAACCAGGTTGTTTGATGGTATTTATATTGTTTCTTCCTTGATGAAGATTGATTAGGATGTATAGTACAGATTCACACAGAAGTTGATGGTGTGGTAGTGATTAGAACTGGATGTAGGTAATCTGGGTAGATTTGGCCAACCCCAATTCCCAATCAACCTCCCACCAAAATCCCCTTCTCCAAATTGAGAGAACTTTTGTTTCAAAATTCTGCTCTTTATAGTCTAGCAGCAACTGCCTTCCCCTTGCTGGCTCATGGCAAGCTTGGTTGGTTCCAAGTTCTAAACTGCTAAGTGTCAATCATTCTGCTCTCTATTTTGCATAGCAGAAATGATATTACACAACAGATACTACAATTTGTTCAGCTGTTCCCCAATTGAAGGGCATCCCCTCATTTTTCAATTTTTTGCCACCACAAAGAGCGTGGCTACAAATATTTTTGTATTTCTTTTTCCTTATTATCACTTTGGGGTACAAACCTAGCAGTGGTATGGCTGGATCAAAGGGCAGGCAGTCTTTTAAAGCCCTTTGGGCATAATTCCAAATTGCCCTCCAGAATGGTTCGACCAATTCACAACTCCACCAGCAGTGTATTAGTGTCCTAATTTTGCCACATTCCCTCCAACATTTATTACTTTCCTTTGCTGTCATATTAGCCAATGTACTAGGTGTGAGGGGGGAACCCAAGAATTGTTTTAATTTGCATTTCTCTAATTATAAGAGATTTAGAATACTTTTTCATGTGCTTATTGATGGTTTTGATTTCTTTATCTGAAAATTGCCTATTCATGTCCCTTGCGCATTTATCAATTGGGGAATGGCTTGACTTTTTGTACAATTGATTTAGCTGCTTATAAATTTGAGAAATTAGACATTTTTCAGAGGTTTTTGTTATTAAAATTTTGCCCAATTTGTTGCTTCAAGCCTTCTAATTTTGGTTGCATTGGTTTTGTTTGTACAAAACCTTTGTAATTTAATGTAATCAAAATTACCTGTTTTACATTTTGTAATATTTTCTATCTCTTGCTTGGTCTTAAATTCTTTATTTCCTGTTAAGTATTCTGAATGCCAAGCTAGGGAAAGGGAAAGAACACTCCAATACTAGTCAAACAAAAATGGAGAGGCAAATAGGATTTTCAGGCTATGGAAGGAAAAGTCTTTGAGCTAGGGACTCGATATGCTTTTCCAAACTATTGGATCTCAGGAAAGAACACTTGGTGGAATATTTTTTAGAATAGTAGATTATATGATAGTACCTAAAAGTGTAGTTTTGGAGGGAAGGGAGAGCAGCACTTAAAGCAGTATACTGAGGCAGCTAGGTGGCACAATGGATAATATTGGGCCTGAAATCAAGAAGATCTGAGTTAAAATTCTGCTCTATACTTTCTAGCTCTGTGACCTCAGCAACTCACTTAACCTATTTGCCTTAGTTTTTTCATTTATAAAATGGGAATAATAATAACACCTCCCTCCCAGCGAAAGGATTAAATGAAACAACAATTGTAAACAATTGTAAAGCTCTTAGCACTTAGTAAGTGCTACATAAATGTGAGTTATTTTAATTATTGTTGTTGTTATTTTGGGGGATGAGGGTAGGGAATGGTTCCTGAGGCAGTACACTCAAGTCATTACATAGTGTAGTGAATAGAGTGCTGAGTCTAAAGTCTAGAAGACCCTTTGGTTTCAGATACTTACTAGCTATGTGACTTTGAGCATATCAGTTATATTGTCTCTGTTTCCTCATCTTTAAAATGGGGATAATAATAGTACCCACACTGAGTAGAAATGCAGAAGAAAAACATAGAATTGATCACATGGTTCGATGGGGATATGATTGGGGATGTTGACTTTAAACTATCACTCTATTGCAAATAGTAATAAATAGTAATAATATGGAAATAGGTCTTGATCAATGATACATGTAAAGCCCAGTGGAATTGCTTGTCAGCTTCAGGAGGGGGAAGGAAAGGGGAGGGAAAGAACATGAATAATGTAACCATGGAAAAATATTCTTAATTAATTAATTAATTAGAGATTTTTTTAAAAATAGTACCCACATTGCAGAGTTGTTGCCAGGATTAAAGATAATGATTTATAGAGTATTTAGCCCAGTTCCTGGTACATAGTAGATCATATATAAATACTAACAGCTACTAATAATATCACTACTACTACTACTACTACTACTACTACTACTACTACTACTACTACTACTACTACTACTACGGACTTATCTACTTGTAGTAGTCATCCATAGTTTAAGTCTTATTTGCACAGATATTACTAACCCCCAAATAGGAATCCAGAAATGGACTCACAAGCACCCAGATACCTAGAACCTGAAAGAGATGATTTCTTAAAGGGAAATTGGAAAGCAAATAGTTAATGCCTTTCTGGTGCCATCTCTCATCTGAGCGCATTATTTATTGAGTTTCACTTCACCAGTTCTGTGTTCAGCCTGGTTAGTCCTTCCTCATCTTCCTTTCCCTGACTTTTCCACTTTTCTTTTCTTTTTTTTTTTTAAACCCCTCTGTCAGAGAATCGATACTAAGTATTGGCTTCAAGGCAGAAAAGCAGTAAGGGCTGGCAACTGGGTTTAAGTGACTTGACCAATGTCACCCAGCTAGGAAGTGTCTGAGGTTGAATTTGAACCCAGGATCTCCTGTCTCTAGGCCTGGCTCTCAATCCTCTGAGCCCCACCTGGTTGTCCCTTCTCTTATCTTTTCAAGCCACTCCCCTTCTCCATTGAAGAAAGGGATGACAGAGAAGCCAACCTGAATGAAGTCTGTTTTGTATTTGCCCATTGGGAAAAGATTCTGATCATATAAAGAGGCAGAGTCCAAATCTTCGACTGCCCATCTGCCTGCCTAGCCCTGGAAAGGATGACACACAAAAGCTTAAAATAAAGAAAGATCCGGCGGAGGATTTTAGAATTCCAAAAACAGGAAAAAAAAGGTAGCCCATCAAATCCCTATGGACACTGGTGGATGCACCTTTGCCCCTCTTTATTGGTTCTCGTTTCCTGGGGTTTGCATTCCCACAGAATGGATATTACTCGAAAAGCCTGGGTGATACACTAATGGAGATACGGGAAATGGCTAGTAATGCAGCTTGCATTTAGCATCCTGTGTTCTCCCAGACTCAACTCCTCTCTTTTCTTCTCTCAGAGCTGGCTGGCTGATTTGTTTGTTTGCTTGAAACACAGAGAAGAAGACAGGCAGAGGAACCTCTTAAAGAAGGCTGTGCTCCCAGGGGTACCAGCAGGCCAGAGGCTCCCCCCCGAGAGATGCCACCAGGGGCATTCTAGAAATTACTTTTTGGGATTGGTAGCCAGACTCCAGCGTCAGGGGAAGATCACCTTGTGAGTGGGCCCTGTGCCATCCTGACAGATGGGTTGGAGCCCAGACAGCAAAGCACTCATTTAGGCACATTAAATGGGTTTGCAGAAAGTAGGAACCGGAGCCAGCAAGGTCCGAATGACTTCATACAGAGCTCCTCCGGTCAGAGTATAGAACCTGGAGCTCTTCCCCTCTACCTCAGCTCACTTTAATGGGGGAATAAGGGAGAAAGAATAATTTTCTGCTTCTTTGTTAAAGCGGGTCGCTACACCTAATGACTTTTTATTAGCGTCTTGCCATGCATCTCCATGGTGTACTCACACAGAAGTAACTAATGGAACAGTTTCTCCTAAATTAAAAGAGCAAGAAAGCCTATTCGGGGACTTGATTCAGAAGATCTACCCAGCTCTTTAACTGGGCCTATGTGTCTGGGGTATTTGCAATATTAAACTTTAAAATTTTTATGAACCATTAGCTCTTCCTTCAGGGCCAAAAACCATGTCATTTTTTTTTTTCAAAGGACAAACCTTCTTTGCCTTGGCAGAGTAGGCAAAAGCAAAATATGAAATACTTTCACTCCCTGATACGAAGCACAAAGCCAGGGGAAATCTAATATTCTCCGATTCAGTCTGTGGACTTGAGATAAGGATGTGCAAAGGGAGGAGAACTCTAATTCAGAGCAGAATCAGTTTGCAGCTATTATTCAATTAATGTACAATATCAGGTTACTGTCCAGATTGCATAATGTATAACTATGTAAGCTAATAGCTTTTAGTGGTGACTCTGAACAGCTTGATCACAATGAAGCATGTTCCAAAAAAAAAAAAAAAAAACACAACAATTTATCTGAAATGATTCTCAAGATTGGATCAACATTTTAGACCTGGAATAATACTGAGTGAGTGTATCTCGTGTGTGTGTGTGTGTGTGTGTGTGTGTGTGTGTGTGTGTGTGTGTG
>NC_058134.1:40159558-40299772 GCF_016433145.1 Gracilinanus agilis
GTGTGTGTGTGTGTGTGTGTGTGTGTGTGTGTGTGTGTGTGTGTGTGTGTGTGTGTGTGTTGGAGATTAAGGGAAACCAGAAGGGGGGTGAGGGGAGAAAGTAGGTCTCTTGTCTTCCTAAGAGCTGGAAAAGCTGTCAAAGGAATTAAGATTAAACCACATGGGAGCCTGTGGGCGTGGAAAGTCATCATCTATCTAACATTAATATAGCTGGTAACAGAATGCTCTTGCTAGAAATAGGACTGTCAGATCAGCTGCTGACAAGTCCACATGCTGTAAGTTTCTCCCAGCTCTTGTTGTTCTGACAGTATTTCCACGCTGGTCACTTGTAGACGCCGTATTTACTCTTCTGGATTCAGCTTCACCATTACCGACAGGGATGTGCCGAGTCTGGGGAAACGTACATTTGTGTGCAAGGAGGTCGAGGAGTCCCTGAGTGTGCCTTTTGGTATCTGAACTTGCCTCTGGGAAACTTTTTACCAGTCCTGAAAAGGCAGTAGTAGGAACAACAGGGCACTGATAAAGAATCCTCTTGCTCCGGTCACAATGGAAAATCTACTTCAACAGTCTAGCCTTGCCACTTTTGTAAAGTATCCTTTACATGCAATTAGGAAAAACTTATCAGTGGTGGGAAATCAGAGAACTGAAGAAAAGGTATGTTTTTTCACTATCTTGAATGCTAACGAGCACTTTTATACGTGAACTAGATTTATAAATGAAGATTGTTTGGATGAAGTGTAGTAAACTTATTGAAGCTCTATGATTTTATTGGATCAGGACAGTCTTTGCCTGAGAGCAGAGATTTTTTGGATCAGAATTACCAAGCCATACGGAGTTACTCAGACTTGAAACACTTGGAATCTGAAAGATGGATGGTAGAAGCTTTGTAATGAGTTTAGGTTGGAAATCGATAATTGGCTAGTAAAGCTTTTCTTGGGGTCCAACATGGAATATGCTGTGTGTTCTTCACTAGTTTTCAGTCCGTTAGATTTGAGTTTCTTTGCTGTCTTGCTGTTTAGTGCCCTCATCTATTTTTAGAATTGTCAACATTTTACCTGTATCATTTTCAGTTTTAGAAGTGACTGTGCATGCATAAATAATACTGTCTTAATAGCAAACAACACTCAGATTGTTGCTTAGTCATTTTCAGTTGTGTCTAACTCTTTGTGAGACCTTTTGGGGGAGTTTTCTTGGCAAAGATGCTAGAGTAGTTTGCCATTTCCTTCTTGAGCTCTTTTTTATAAATGAGAAAGCTGAGATAAATCGGTTTAAATGACTTGTCCAGGGTCATACACGCTAGTAGAAGACCCAAACTGGATGATAAATGTAGAGAGGCGGAGAAAAGGAAGATGGAGAAAAGCTTCAAATTGGTCAATTACCTCCAAAGACCAAAGACCAATGTTTGCCATTCTTTGATTCTAGCTAGGCATTTATAGAAACAGCCTTTCTGTCAAAGAAAAATGAGCTAACCCTTGTCTCTTTCCAAAGACGTCATTTTTAGTAATAGTGTATAGAACTTTACAGTATCATACGATCTTTTTAAATAATTACAAAAGTGAATAGTTACTTAATTTCAAAATCATAAATTATTTTTGTAATTTTATAATTTGAATAATTTTATAAAAAATCAGTATCTCCCAGTTTGGGCACAGTATTTGAAACAGAGTAGGACCTTCAGAAATACTAACGGAATTGAATAGAAGGAAAAGGCATGAGTAGAAATTGCTTGTACGCATCACACTAAATAGCTGGAATAAATGATGGTAGCTGATTCATTTAAATAAATAGATAAGCCTAGAATAGAACTTGGGAAAGAAGTTGATAGCTTTGCTAATGTGTTCACTAAGTGGGTCCATAAGCTGTAATATTTGTAATAAGGCCTGCAAAATCTCCTATTGTGTTGATCTTGAATGTCCCTTTATTTGCCCTTTTTGAAAATACAGTGTGTGAATATCACAGAATACTAACAAAAGGAAAGGTCAAGAGACAGAAAATACATCTTCTCTAATGAGGTGTTTCACCAAAAAATGCTGGCATTGATTATATGGAAGATAAAAACCATTCTTCCTGTTTGAGAGGATGTGGATTTCATGCCATTCCTTTTTCACGTCTCTACACTAGCAAAGAATTAACCGGAATGGCAAAGAAAAGACTTGGTTGTCACTTGATGAAGAAATGGATTTCAAAAAACTAGCCCCTTCTCCATTTCCAAATCTCAGCACGTGCTTTCTTAAAGGAACTAAAATATGGAAAAGCTGTGTCATCATCCTAGAAGCAAGGCCAGCCTGCAAAAGTGAGAGAGAGAGAGAGAGAGAGAAAGAAAGAGAGAGAGAGAGACAGAGAGAGAGAGAGAGAGAGACAGAGACAGAGACAGAGACAGAGACAGAGAGAGGGAGAGAGAGAAAGAAAGATAGAGAAAGAGAGAGACAGAGAGAGAAAGAAAGATAGAGAGAGAAAGAGAGAGAGAGAGAAAGAGAGAGAGACAGACAGAGACAGAGACAGAGAGAGAGAGAGAGAAAGAAAGATAGAGAGAGAAAGAGAGAGACAGAGACAGAGAGAGAGAGAGCAAGACGGGTGGTGCCTCAAAGCCCACAATAATGGAATCCTCCAACTGGATCACTTCTTCTATGTCCAGTCTTCTATGAATCAGCAAAACTCAGTCCTTAGCTTAAGAATTTCATACATTGGGCAGCTAGATGGCTCAGTGGAAAGAGCACCAGGCCTGGAGTCAGGAGGTCCTGGGTTCAAACCTGCCTTCAGATAGTTCCTAGCTGTGTAACCCTGGACAAGTCCTTTAATCCCAATTGCCTAGCCCTTATCGCTCCACTGCCTTGGAACTGACACTTAATATTGATCCTAAGACAGAAGGTAAGAGTTTAAAAAAAAGAAAAGAATTTCATACACTGATCAGCTCATGGCCAATCTATATCAAATGCTTTGGGAAATTACAAAGGAAGTGAAAGAGCATTGTTGCCCTCTTCCTGAGGCTCTTATCTAATAGGGAAGTCAAGTCCATTATGTAAAAAGCACATATGAGCCCTTCTTGTGCAACTTTTTAAAAAATGTTAAGCAAATTTTAATTATTTTAATATGAGATTTCATGTATGTACATGGTTTTGCAAGAGCAAGACAACTTTATCAAGAACAGTCTATATCAGACTAACATTCTATTCCTTTCTCAGTTTGGGAATTCTGTCTCCTAACATTTATTATAATTCCCTTAATAATCTCGTAGATGGTCAGTAAAGAATTGTTATAGTGGGAAGAAGTCATTGTTCTGCGGTCAACCTAATGATTAACAGCTTCAGATTTAACTAGGTTGGTCCTCAGATTAGACACGCATATGCAGTTTATCACTAACGTGCTTAAGAAATACATGCTGAGGAGCAGCTAGACTGCTTAGTGAATAGAGAGCCAAGCCTAGAGATGGGAGATCTTGGGTTCAAATCTGGCTTCCGATACCTCTTAAGAGTGTGACCCTGGGCAAGTCACTTACCCCCCCATTGCCTAGCCTTTACCACTCTGCTGCCTTGGGATCAATGTTTAATAGTGATTATAAGATGGAAAGTAAAGGTTTAAAAAAATACTGAAATAAATATGTTAGAAGGAAAGTATCTGCAGACATTGCTTTTATGTGTTGTACTAGAATCTGCTAGAGCAGGGGTCAGCAACGTATGGCTCTCAAGCCATCTTTGGCTCTTTTGAGGGCCAGATAGGGCTCTGCAGGAGCCATAAAGTCCATTTTTTTTCAGGCGCCTTTACAGGAGCGGCACTGTGAGTACTGGACGGCTCTCACGAAATTACATTTTAAAAAATGTGGCGTTTATGGCTCTCACGGCCAGAAACATTGCCGACCCCTGTGCTAGGGGATGAAGTGAATAAAGCTGCATGATCCTGGGCAGATCACTTAACCTCTTTTTGCTTCAGTTCCCTCAACTACGAAATGGGGGAAACAATAGCACTTGCCTCACAGAGTTGCTGTGAGGATGAAATGAGATCATACTGGCAAAATGCTTTAGCACAGTGCCTGGTACACGGTTGTTTAGCTGGGTTTCACATCTGCTTCCATGACTTCAATTATATAACGTGTATGTTCATGATCTTAGAGAGACAGAGAGACAGAGAGAGAGACAGAGAGACAAAGAGACAGAGAGACAGAGAGAGACAGAGAAAGAGAAAGGGGGGGGGGGAGGTGTAATGTCCAATGAGGGCTGTAAGTGTCACATCTGAGCTTAAGGAGAATGACTGGAGCAGTAGTTAAGATGCATTAGTGGGAAACTGGAGGAGCCTAATTAGAAGACTTTCAAAGACTGGTTGCTCTCTACTTCGAGCAAATCTATTCAAAAATTTTTTTAAACCCTCACCTTCCGTCTTGGAGTCAATACTGTGTATTGGCTCCAAGGCAGAAGAGTGGTAAGGGCTAGGCAATGGGGGTTAAGTGACTTGCCCAGGGTCACACAGCTGGGAAGTGTCTGAGGTCAGATTTGAACCTAGGACTTGTGTCTCTGGGTCTGGCTCTCAATCCACTGAGCTACCCAGCTGCCCCCAAATCTATTCAGTTTTTAAAAGCTCTAATTATTTACACATTTTCTCTTCTATTAAGTAGAAATCTTCCTTGCTATGTTCTCATTTTCTCCCCTAAATCTTCTCTAGATTTGATATTCCCAATTCCTTTAACTAGCCTCTGTATGGTCTGGTCCCCTAACCAACTTCATCAGGCAGCTAGGTTGCACAATGGATAGAGAGCCAGGTTTGAAGTTAGGAAGACTCATTTTCATGAGTTCAAATCCAGCCTCAGATACTTCCTAGCTGTGTGACTCTGGGAAAGTCCTGTAAAACAAAACAAAACCTTTACCTTCTCTCTTAGAAGTAATGCTAAGCATCAGTTCTAAGACAGTAGAGGGATAAGAGCTAGGCAATTGGGGTTAAGTGACTTGCCCAGGGTCACACAGCTAGGAAGTGTCTGAGGCCAGATTAGAACCCAAGCTGTCCCATCTCCAGGCCTGGCTCTCTATCCATTGAGTCACCCGGCTGCCCCTGGGCAAGTTACTTCACCCCATTTGTCCAGATTTCCTCATCTGTCAAATGAGCTGGAGAAGGAAATGGCAAAACACTCCAGTATCTTTGCCAAGAAAACTTCAAATGTGGTCACTATGAGTCACACTGCAATGGCTAAACAAGAAAACCCAATTTTATCACCTTCCACTTCTAGCTCATCAAAGTTCTCCTAAAATGTGACATCCAATAATGTAAATAATACATACGTGATCTAACCAAGGCACAGTACATTAGCACAGTTATCAAGCTCCCTTTTATGGCCTCCGTGTGTGTGTGTGTGTGTGTGTGTGTGTGTGTGTGTGTGTGTGTGTGTGTGTGTGTGTGTGTGAGCTCCCGCGGGCGTGTGTGTGCCACCCCTCCCCACAGCCCCCAGGCTTTTGGCTTTACACAATGCTGCTGAATCCTACTGAAGTTGGAATCCACCCAAACTCTAACCCGCCCATGCTTATGCAGAATCTCCAGAATCCAATAGAAATGTGATCTTGACTTCTCAGGCCTTCTACAATCTTGGTCCAATCTTCCCTTCCAGCCTTATTCATGCTGTTCCCCTTCTCATAATCAATATTCTAGCCAGGATGGAGCATTCAGCATCCCTTCTCAGCCCATGCTCTCCAGTCACAGTCTCCATCCCTTGCTTATGCTTTCTGACACACCTAGACTTGGGATTCTTTCTTCTGCAATCTTTCAGTGCCTTCAATTTTACAAAGCGCTTTACTAATATTATTTCATTTTATTCTCATAACAACATTAGTGGGGTAAATGCTATTACTACCCCCATTTTACAGATGAGGAAACTGGTCTAGAGTCATGCAACTATTAAATGTTTGAGGTAGGATTTGAACCCAGGTTTTCCTGACTCCAGGTCAGGCTTTCTCATCTTTTTTAATTCTTCTCCCTTCTACCCCAACTCTTTAAACCTTTTGGAGCACTTTCTTCAACTTTTTCCTTTGTTTTTGCCTTCATCCTCATTTAGGTACTTATCTCTGCCCTGACACTTGGCATATTCCACAGAGCTGGCACTTAATGTAAAACTCTGATGAATCAAGTGGTTCTGTTTCTTATTCTTGTACCATAACTATGGAAAGCTTTCAGGTAAGGCAAAGATTTCTGAGTACCTGGAATGCCTTCCTTTGGACACAAAGGGCATCACTCAAATAGAAACTTACCTGGAATCCTTTCTTTGTTAACACCCATTAGAAAAGGAAGTTGATATTTACATACCTTGGACAAACAGGGCTGGACCTCCCAGAAGGTTCACAGTATAATCCTCTAGATTTTACTTACCTTGAATTTATTGTTGAAAGTGTAGGCTTTCCTCTTTTTGTCATCATCCTCAGCAGCAACCTGTGGCTCTCAGAGATATTATTTCTTTTTATTGTTGATCCCTTTAATTTGATAGTCCATTCGTTTTTTAACAAATCCTTCTTCTTTCCCCCAATGGGAGATACTTCCTTTATAATAAAGATAAACAAAGAAAGGGATGTGGGAAGGGAGGTTTGCTTTATTATGTCAGTTCATCAAAGTTACCAGTTCTGATATGCAGGTATTCCACAACCATAATTCTTCTTATCCCCAGTAAAGGGAAGGTGATAAGTTTTCTTCACTTTGTTTCTGAACTTAAGCGTTATCACTGTACAGTTTGTTTTGTTTTTATTTCCCCTAATAATAACAATAATAGCTAACATTTATATAGTAGTTATTATGTGTAGGAACAGTGAGGTGGCTGAGAAGATAGAGGGCTGGGCCTGAACTCAAGAAGAGCCATCTTCATAAATTCAAATCCAGCCTCAGACATTTACTAGCTATGTGATTCTGGGCAAGTCAGTGAACCTTGTTTGCCTCAGTTTTATCATTTGTAAAATGAGCTGGAGAAGGAAATGGCAGACCATCCCTGTATCTTTGCCAAAAAAACCTTAAGATGGGTCACAAAAGTTAGACAGGGCTGAACCAACTGAACAAAATACTATGTTAGGGCAGCTAGATGGCTCAGTGGATAGAGTCAGGCCTGGAGTCAGAAGGACCTGGATTCAAATATGACCTCAGATACTACCTAGTTGTGTGAATCTGGGCAAGTCATTTGATCTTCTTGAAGGAAGGAAGGAAGGAAGGAAGGAAGGAAGGAAGGAAGGAAGGAAGGAAGGAAGGAAGGAAGGAAGGGCGGACGAACGAACAAACGGAAGAACTATGTGCATGCCAGATACTGTGCTAAGCACTTTAACAATTATTATCTCATTTGGGTCTTGCAACAACCATGGGAGAAAGGTGCTATTATTATCCCCATTTTCCAGTTGAGGAAACTGAGGCAGCCAGAAGTTAAGTGACTTACCCAGGGTCTCACAGTTACTAAGAATTCGAGGCAGGATTTAAACTTATCTGACTCCAGACCCAGTGCTCTATCTACGGCACCACCAAGTTTGTTGCAGTATATATTATTTTCCTTGTTCTATTCATTTTGCTCTGAATGGGTTCAGATGAATCTTCCAATGTTTCCCTGGATTCTTCATATTCTATTCCATCACATTGTTATCACTGTTTATTAATTCATTCCACAATAAAAAAAATACTTTGTTTTCAGTTCTTGGCTTATTGGGGCGGGGGGCGGGGTGGGGAGGGAGGAAGGTGGTATGGATTTGACTATGAATTTCTATTTTTGACCCTCTAATAGCAGTGGGACTTCTAGGTCAAAAGAGTATAAAGGTGGCCTAGAGGATAGAGAGCCAAGCCTAGAGCTGAGAAGTCTAATTGTGTGACCCTGGGTAAGTCCTTACTGCTCTTCTGCCTTGGAACCAATTATTAGTATTGATTCTAAGACAGAAGGTAAGCACTTAAAAAAAAAGCATATAGATTATTTTAGTCACTTTCTCAGCATAATTACTAATTTCCTGAAACAGTTCTTAGTTCCCCCAGTAGGGTACAACAGCCCCTCCAACACTGATCATTTATATTGCTTGTAATCTTTGCCTTTAGGCTTCATAGAGTCTCTTATTTGCATTTGCTGATTGGAGCAAGCTTTCAATTGATTTCCAATAGCTTTCGATTGTTCTGTTTATGAACTTGGGCTTCTTATCCATTTCTGAAATAGTCCAGGAAGAAGTTAGAAAGGGCCAAAGGAGGCTTATCTTATAAGTGTTTGCCTTTCTGAGTTTAAACATTTACTTTGTCTCCTGAATTGGCAAATTTAAAACTGCTGTGTAATGTAAAGCTGGGCTTCAGAGTTGATTTTGTTTGTTGATTCATTTTTATGACTAGCCTGGGCAAAGAGAACTTTTTCAAGGATTCCTTTAGGCAATGAATCATAAGTTTTCTTTTGTCAATTAATTGTGTCTGACTCTTTGTGACCCCATTTGGGATTTCCTTGGCAAAGATCTAGAGTAGTTGGACATTTCCTTCTCTCGCTCATTTTGCAGATGAAGAAACTGAGGACAACAGGGTTAAGTGACTTGACCAGGGTCATACAACTAGTATATGTATGAGGCCACATTTGTACTCATATCTGACTCTAAGCCCAATACTCTATCCACTGTGCCATCTAATTGCCCATCACAAATTGTGGCCCTAGTTCTGTAGCCAACTGGACTGGTATTGAGTGAATAGCCACTTCTTCCCCCATTATCTTTCCCAGGTCTAGCTTGAGACAGAAAGCTAATCTGAAAAGGAATGGCCCAAGAGGCTAGAAAGCCACACTTAAAAAGGAGAGGAGCATCCAGGCCCGCAAAAAGGGAGGGGGGGGAAGGGTAAGAACAGAATGACTGACTCTCCTGCCAGTCCAAGAAGCCCCATTGCTAAAGCAATGTGATATAATGTAGTACTAGTTCTTTGACTTTTCAGTCTCAAGACCCCTTCATACTCTGCAAAAAAAAATTATTATGTACTTCCAAAGAGCTTTTGTTTTTGTGGGTTATTTAGTGATATTTAACATATTAGAAATGTAAGGGGGGAAGCTAAGTAGCACAATAGATAGAGTGGAATTGGGAGGGTCTGGATTCAAAATTGGCCTCAGACACTTCCAAGATGTGTGACCCTGGGTAAACCACTTAACCCTGATTGCATAACCCTTGCCATTTTTCTGTCTTAGCATTGATACTAGAGAAGTTAAGGGTTTTAGATTTTTTAAAAAGAAGAAATTAAAATGTCTTAGTAATGTAGTTTTGACCTCATACATCCCTGAAAGGGTGACCACACTTTTGAGAACCATTAGGGCAGTGATGAGGAATCTTTTAGAGGCGGAGTGCTGTGCCCCTCCCCATCACCACATGTTGAGTACATGGAAGGGTGGGTGAAGTGAGGAATGTCCTCGGCGAGTGTAGAGAGAAGGAGGGAGTGGTCTGAGCACTCTTCTCCTCTCCAGCTCTGCCACCTGTGAGCTCCCTACCTTCCCTTCTGTGTGCTCCCATTGGGCTACTGGGCAGACAGGCGACGATGTGAACAAGTGTCCTCAGGCACGGTGGAGAGGGGAGAAGAGCAGCTCCCCCCTAGTCTCTCTACCTTTCTAGTAACAAACTCTGGGGGTAGGGGGTGGGGAGGGAGGATGGCCGAATGCCCACAGAGAGCACTCTGTGTGCCATCTTTGGCACCTCTGCCACAGGCTTACCATCACTGCATTAGGGTAATGGTTTAGAATCAAAAGCCCTAAATTCATGTCCTGGGTTTGTTACTCTTTACATAATGACCTTACATAAAGCAAATCAGTTAAAGAATTCTTCTTTTACAAAATGAGAGTAAATATTAGGCTAGATGATTTCCAAGAGCTCCTCTCATTCAAAATTCTTTGACTCCCTGCAGCCCCACCAAAACTATTCTGCATTCTTTCCCTTAATTTGCTCATCACAAGTTATAGCTCTAACAACAACAAAAAAAAGCAAAACCACTTACTGTAGGTTTCACCCTAATGTTGCCCTCAGTGATCCTCTGTAGAATTGATTCCAGAATGAAACTGTCTTTATGAGTGAAGTCCTTCTCCTCTTCCTCAGTACTCTCACTCCCTCACGTGAGGGACCAAGCACTCTACAGAACTCTTTTTTTCTGTAAACAGCTATTTTTCAGTTTTAGTGTGGCATGATAGACTCAAAGGAAAAGGTCCCTACTTAATCATCCGTGCTTCCAAATAAAAATACTGTTCAAATAGGAGCTCTTCAAACATGGGCAAATACTGAGACCAATTGGCACAATTAATCCTGAACAGAGCATACCTTAATTACATAATAGGGGCACACCGAATGTGCTTTTATACAAATATGAGGAAAGAATTCTCCCCCCACCCTTGCTGTTAACTTTCACCCAATAATTTCCCCCAAACAAAGCCCTGATGAAATTCTCAAAATGAAAAACTGAGGCTATGACCAAACTTTTGCAAAGTCATTTATTTCTTGTATAATGGCTTACTTTGACGAAACAAACCAAAATGGCTAAGAACAACTGCCTTTATTTTGTCTGGACATTTCATTCCTGAAGTCTGCTGGGTGATAACATACACACGGAGGGAGCATTATCTTTTCCACGCATGAGATCTCTTCCCCCAGGAGAAAATTCTTGCTAATTCACGTGTTCGATATACAGATACTACACTGAATTTAAGCAATACTTAGTCCTAAAAATTAGGTCCTAAGCAATTCTGAGCTGTAGCTACTCTTCCTACTGAAACAGACCATGACCTGTAAGTACCACTTAAAATGAGTGCAGTTTACATTTCAATTGCTCTAAATGATAGGCCTGGTTTTAAAAGATGACCCACTTCACCAGAGCCCTGTGAGTATAGGGAAGAATCTTCTGCCAACATACATTTTCCCCACACTGTTTTCTAACTCATATCACCCCTGAAATTGTAAATGAAAATGTTTAAAGGCACCAAATCTATCAAGTATTGAGTAGTTTAATAGTGTACCAAAAGAATTCTACCCCCCCACCCACCCCCAATTCCCCCAATTATTCTTGCTTCTAACCAGTGTGGCTAAGTGCCTGATACTACCTGGTCAATGAAGTATTGTTCTAGCTATCCTGACTAGGAATAAGAATACAAAGACTGATTTCATGGTGAGAAATACAACTGTGGCTTATGTTGCCAGCTGTCTTGCTTTGTAACTTTTGGTATGCCTTGACATCAGCAAGTGTGACTATACTAAGAAGCTAGGGAATAAAAAGAGAAAAGAACGGGCATTTTTTTTTTGTTTGTTTCTTGTTTAATGAAAAGACTTCTCCCCCTTTCCATCCCAGCTTTTGAAAGGATTGGTATTATACAAGAATCATTCTTGATGAACAAAAATTTATTAATCACTTGCTATCTGTCAGGGCATTAACCATCTCTGAGGAATTTCTGGCTCTCCACGATTGGGGTTCAGTGACTTGTCACTCAACTGGGGAGTGTCTGAGGCCAGATTTGAACCTAGGACCTGCCATCTCTAGGTCTAGCACTCTATCTACTGAGCCTCTTAGCTGCCCCTTTAGAATCCCTTCTAAGACAGAAGGTACTTCTTGGAAGGAACCGGCAAAATACTGACACCCTACCCTACCTCCTTCTAGGTTATAAACATAGCAGTTGAGTTAAAAGAATCAGTCTCCTCTTTTACAGTTGGACTCTATCCTATTAGCATTGTCTAAAAACTTTTTAAAATACTTTTGTTAAACCCTTTTTAACCTTACCTTCTGTTTTAGAATTGATTCTAAAGGGGGAGGTAGGAGGCTAAGTGGATAGAGAGTCAGGTCTAAAGATGGGAGGTCCTGGGTTCAAATCTGGTCACAGATATTTCCTAACTATGTGACTCTGGGTAAATCACTTAACCCCAATTACCTTGTTTCTACCATTCTTCTACCTTGAAATGGGTAAATGTTTAAAAGGAGTAGAGGTTTAAAAAAAAAAAAGAAGAGATTGATACAAGTATTGATTCTATGACTCATCTTCCTGACTCTAGACCCAGGACTCCAACCACTACACCACCTAGACTCTAACAGGACAAATGAGGACATATAGAGGAAGTTCCCAAGTTTCAGGGCAGTTTAAAACTATAATAGCTTAAGGAATAGGGTTTAATAAGCTTCAAGATTCAATAAATTGCACTTAGACAAGAGGGCAGCTGAGTAGCTCAGTGGATTGAGAGTCAGGCCTAGAGACAGAAGGTCCTAGGTTCCAATCTGGCCTCAGACACTTCCCAGCTATGTGACCCTGGGCAAGTCACTTGACCCCCATTGCCCACCCTTACCACTCTTCCACCTAGGAGCCAATACACAGAAGTTAAAGGTTTTTTTAAAAAATGGACTTATAAAGATAAGTATACAATATTAAGAGAATAATGCAAATAAGTGCAAAATCAGTCATTACAAAGTAATTTGGGGAAAGTGGACACTTTGGTTTTGGGAAAGGCTTCATGCCAAAAATGATACAGGAGGTTCATCTTAACAGAAAAGGGGGACTCTGGGGTGGAGCTAAGGGGAGTGAACATGAGGCAGCAAGTACAAAGGTTCAGAGGTAGGAGATGAGGAGTGTTAGGTGAAGAACAGAGAGAAGGCCAGTTTGACTGGCAAGCCAAAGTGAGAGGGGAGGAAAGTCCAATGAGCCTATAAAGATAGGCTGGGACCAGTTTATGCATGACTTAAAGACCTGAACAGCAATTTATACTTACTTTAGCCTAGGGGCAATAGTAAGTCCCTGGAGTTGATTTGAGAAGGGAAATCTGAAAAGTACTTGGGTAATAGTAGGTAGGATGGAATGGAGGGAGGAGAAATTTAAGTTAAGGAGCAATGATGATGTTGTTACAGGAATTTGTTGCTCACAAAATTAGCTCCTCACTTTAGAAAAAAAATTAAAACCCTTTACTTTGCAGTTTTGAATCAGTACTATGTATTGGCTCCAAGACAGAAGAGAGGTAAGGGCTAGGGGCAATGGGAGTTAAGTGATTTGCCCAGGATCACATAGCTAGGAAGTATCTAAGGTCAAATTTGAACCCAGGACCTCCTGTCTCCAGGCTTGGCTCTCAATACACTGAGTCACTTGGCTACTCCTATTGCTCACTTTTTTTTTTAAACAAGTTGGTCAAGTTGGGGATGAGAAAGAATTAGGTAAGTAAATTCTCAGTGGAGAATAGGGTTCCTGCAAAAGATCTAGGTTCCTGAACCTTGAATGTGATTTTTCTTAGAAAGCATCTTTTGAAGACTAGCTAAGGTGAGATAAATAAGTGGTAATAGAAGAATAAGCATGTGAAAGCTCTCCTATATCAGGCATATATTTCTGAGGGCCTTGACAAAGGATGAAACAACAAGCCATGTGAAATTCCCCTTTCATTGATGGTTAGGAAGATTTGGGGATTGGATTAGGTATCCACGGGCCCCCTAAAGCAGAATCTTCCTGCCCACCTCCAAGTGACTACAAGAGTGGGCAATGGATAGTGAACAGTGAAGAGCTGTACTTCAGACCAACAAGACCTGTTTTGAACATGCTTTCAGGGTGGCTCTTTTGGTTTCAAGATCTGCCATTTTCTCAATGAAGTGTTTCATATTTTCCTCAAATTTTTCATTCTTTTGATTTTGTTTTATAGATTCTTGCTGCCTTGTGAAATAATTTGCTTCTAGTTGTTGGATCCTATTTTTAAAGACTGAATTTCATCCCTGGCTTTTTGGTCATCCTTCTTCTTCTGGTCTGATTTTCTTTGTAGGTCATCTTTCACTTTCTTTACCTTGTTTTCAAGCTGGCCAATTCTGGCTTTCAAGACACTATTTTCTTGTTTTAGTTCATGTACTTCCACTGTCTTCAGCCTTTCTTAATTGTTTTTTGAATTGTATTTTGAGTTTTTCCAAAGTCTGAGTCCAATTCGCTGGAGTTTCTGCATTTTTTCTTGATGTTCCTTGGTCCTCCTCTGTTCCGTTTGCTCTTTGTTCTTTACCTGGATAGAAGCTATTGATTGTGATTTCTTTTTTCTATTTTTGTTGTTTACTCATATTTTTTCTCCTTCTTCTCCCCTTCCCCTTCCCCCCCCCCACCCCCCGCCCAGTAATCTGGCTATAATCTTGCTCCTCTGGTCATTTGCTGGATCTGTATTAGGTGCTTGCAGCTACTTTCAGTGCAGTCTATGGGAGAGGGGTGTTGGAGCTTCCTTGCCCTCTGAAGACTTCTTATCTGCCTTATTGAAGAGATTAAGCCAGGGCAAGTTGAACTGCAGAGCTGGGTATGCCCTAAGGCCAAAACTTTCTGGGGAGGTGGCAAGATGGAGTGTTTTGGATACAACTAGGCTGCCCTCTCTGTGTTTCTCCTCCAGCTGACTCCCTGCCATCTGTGTTCAATGCCCTGAGCCTGATATAGCTGTGCCAGCAAGGCACTCCCTCCAGACCAGCTCCCTTTCCCGCCTAGAGATTCCAGGAGCTGCTAGAGACTCAACACAGCAAGTGGGGCAGGGGTCCTGGGATCTTTCCTCCTCCTTTCCTGAACCTGACAGTTCAAGAAATCAGGCTTTCCTTGGCATACCTTTTAAGTTGGTCCAGTAGGAGGATCCCCCCATCTGTTCTGTTGTTAGATTTAGTTTTCTATCCCCTTGAAGGACTTTGTTCTTTTTTTTTTTTTAAGTTAAACTTTTTTTATTTTTAGAAAAATTTTTCATGGTTATATGATTCATGGTTTTACTTTCCCCTTCACCCCCTCAAACTCCCCCCTCCCATAGTCAATGCACATTTACACTGGTTTTAACATGTATCATCAATTAAGACTTATTTCCTTATTATTGTTAGTTACATTGGTGTGGTCCTTTCGGGTCTATATCCCCAATCATGTCTGCTTGAACCCAAGTGTTCAAGCAGTTGTTTTTCTTCTGTGTTTCCTCTCCTGTAGTTCTTCCTCTGAATGTAGGTAGCATTTTTTTCCCTTAAATCCCTCAGAATTGCCCTAGGTTATTGCATTGCTGCTAGTACAGAAGTCCATTACATTTGATTTTACCACAGTGTATCAGTCTCTGTGTACAATGTTCTCCTGGTTCTGCTCCTTTCACTCTGCATCAATTCCTGGAGGTCTTTCCAGTTCACATGGAATTCTTCCAGTTTATTATTCCTTTGAGCACAGTAGTATTCCATCACCAACATATACCACAATTTGTTCAGCCATTCCCCAATTGAAGGGCATACCCTCGTTTTCCAGTTTTTTGCCACCACAAAGAGTGTGGCTATAAATATTTTTGTACAAGTCTGTTTATCTATGATCTCTTTGGGGTACAAACCCAGCAATGGTATGGCTGGATCAAAGGGCAGGCATTCTTTTATCGCTCTTTGGGCATAGTTCCAAATTGCCATCCAGAATGGCTGGATTAGTTCACAACTATACCAGCAGTGCATTAATGTCCCAATTTTGCCACATCCCCTCCAACATTACTCTTCCCTGCTATCATTTTAGCTGATCTGCTAAGTGTGAGGTAATACTTCAGAGTTGTTTTGATTTGCATTTCTCTAATTATTAGAGAAATTATTAGAGATTTAGAACACTTTCTCATGTGCTTATTGATAGTTTGATTTCTTTATCTGAAAATTGCCTATTCATGTCCCTTGCCCATTTATCAATTGGGGAATGGTTTGATTTTTTTATACAACTGATTTAGTTTCTTGTATATTTGAGTAATTAGACGTCTGTCAGAATTTTTTGTTAGAAGGATTTTTTCCCAGTTTGTTGTTTCCCTTCTGACTCCCCCCCCCCTTTTTTTTTAAACACTTAACTTCTGTGTATTGGCTCCTAGGTGGTAAGGGTGGTAAGGGTGGACAATGGGGGTCAAGTGACTTGCCCAGGGTCACACAGCTGGGAAGTGTCTGAGGCCAGATTGGAACCTAGGGCCTCCTGTCTCTAGGCCTGGCCCTCAATCCACTGAGCTACCCAGCTGCCCCTTCCCTTCTGATTTTGATTGTGTTGTTTTTGTTTGTATAAAATCTTTTTAATTTAATATAATCAAAATTATTTATTTTACATTTTGTAATTTTTTCTAACTCTTGCTTGATTTTAAAATCTTTCCTTTCCCAGAGATCTGACAAGTATACTATTCTGTGTTCACTTAATTTACTTACAGTTTCCTTCTTTATATTCAAGTCTTTGGTGTGGAAGGACCTTCCAAGGTCTGGAGTTTTTCTGTGTCTAAGCTGCCATCTTCCCAGAATCCCCAGGGTGGTTCTTTTGGAACGCAAATAGTTAAAGAAGTCCTGGGAGCTATGATAAGATAGAAGAATAAATAAGTACACTTATACCACAAAGCTAGGAGGGAGAGAAAAAATGAAGGAGGGAAATGTGAACAAACAATGCTGCCCTTCATATGCAAGGGTAATGCTAGTGACTTACTATCAATGTGTGCTAAGTCTTTTAAAAAAAATCATAAAGGGTTTATTAAGGCAACTTAGTCAATCTTTAAACATTTAAGTAAATGGCCACTATGTTCCAGATACTGTGTTAAGCCCCGGAATTTACAAAAAATAGGCAAAAGATAGCTCCTGCCCTCAAGGAGCTCATAATATATTTGGAGAGACAACATACACAAAAAATAACATATGGTATTCAATTGGCAATTGAAAAAAATAAGTGCAGAAAAATAGGTAAAACCCAAAATTGTAATTTTGGGTCAAATTCACGCCATTTCCCCAAGTAGTATAAAGTGTCTCAGCAGTTAGTCCAATCACACAATCCTTTGTGTGAGTCATTGCATTGTTTTGCACCAAACATTAGTGCCCACATCAATCTTTGCCCAGAGCTGGTAACAAGTTATGTCCATAGTGCTTCTCTTTGTTTCATTGATATGTAGTTAAAATAATCTTGAAATACATAGTGATACTGTTAAGTCTGATAAGCTGAAGGAAAGTCATGAAGTGCCTAGGTATGTCCCTATAAGAAATAATTATTAAAAAAGGCAGATAGATGGCTCAGTAGATATAAAGCCAGGCCTAGAGATTGGAGGTCCTGAGTTCAAATCTGAACTCAGACACTTCCTAGGTGTGTTACCCTGGGTAGGTCACTTAAGCCCCAATGTCTGGCCATTACCTTACCAAGACAGGAGGTAAGGGCTTTGTTTAATTAAAAAAATAATTATTTAATAATGGGGTTCACTATTATTCATGATTTTCAATTTATGTGAAGAGTCTTGGAACTACATTGGCTGTGTAAAATAAAGTCCTACTGTATATACAAACCAAGTTAAATATAGAATAAATAGGGCTGGGGGCAGCTGGGTAGCTCAGTGGATTGAGAGCCAGGCCTAGAGACGGGAAGTCCTAGGTTCAAATCTGGCCCAGACACTTCCCAGCTGTGTGACCCTGGGCAAGTCACTTAACCACCATTGCCTAGCCCTTAACACTCAGTATTGACTCTAAGACAGAAGGTAAGGGTATAAAAAATAATAATGATAATAAATAGGGGGGAAAATATGAAAAACCAAGAGAAAGTGCTAGAATTAAAAGGGGGTTTGGGAAGTCTTTCTGTAAAAAGTGAGATTTTAGTTGAGGCTTAAAAGAAACTTGGGAGATTAGTAGATAAAGTTGAGGAGGGATAGCATTCCGGGAAGCAGACAGCCAGACAAAATGTCCAGAGCGGAGAAGCCGAATGTCTTGTTCTTGGATGCCAGTGTCCCTGGATAGAAGATTACTTGTCAAAGGGTAAGGTATAAGAAGACTGGAGAGGTAGGAGGGAGCTAGATTACAATGTCAAATTATATAATATATATTAATATTATAATATAGCTTTCTGTCTCCAGACATGACTCTTTATCCACTGGGTCACCTTGCTGCCCTGGCAAAGTATTTTTCCTCACCACAACCCTATGCAGTAGATAGTATAAAAAAATTAGCCTCCTTTATAGATTAAGAAGCCAAGACACTAAGGTGTTATTTGCTTTGCCCAGGGTTACAGAGCAAGTGTCTGAGGTGGGGTTCAAACACAGGCCTCTGGAAAGAATGATATGGTGGAAATAACACTGGATGTTGAGTTAGAGGACCTGGGTTCAAATCCCACCTTTGCCATTTCTAATCTGCCAAGCCTTCAGCAAGGTCCTTCACTTCATTTTCTTTATCTGTAAATAGAAGAGGTTAGGTCAAGATGTTTCCATGGCCCTTCTAGCTCTAAATATAAGATCCTCCCTCCAGTAGTACCAAAAGAACACCTAAAATGATCTTTTTTTTTTTTTTTAAACCCTTAACTTGGCTCCTTGGTGGAAGAGTGGTAAGGGTTGCCCCCCCCAAAATGATCTTTTTAATGATAAAAAATGATCACCCTGGGGCAGCTGGGTAGCTCAGTGGATTGAGAGTCAGGCCTAGAGACGGGAGGTCCTAGGTTCAAATCCGGCCTCAGACACTTCCCAGCTGTGTGACCCTGGGCAAGTCACTTGACCCCCATTGCCCACCCTTACCACTCTTCCACCTAGGAGCCAATACACAGAAGTTAAGGGTTTAAAAATTTAAAAAAAAAATGATCACCCTTTATACCTTCCAAATGTTCTATGATGTAGGCTCTTGTTTGAAGAAAGGTATCACAGAACTTGTGGAGAACCAAGATCCCCCCACTAAAAACAGCAAAATATGGAGCTATAAGTATCATGTAATAAAACCCAGGTATCCTGCTGCAGGAAACTTATAATGATTGCTAAGTAATGAATATGGATACTGGAGGCCACTCATCAAATCCCTGACATCAAAAATGACTTTTTTTGGGGCAACATGATATTCTGGATAGCAACTAACATTTAGAAATAAGAATTTTTAAAAAGTGTCACTTCCAAGTTTAGAAGAGCTATTAATATTTTGCTGAAAAGAAAATATAATGAAGGAATGTACTTTGTATAAGCAAGATGTTCAAGTTGGCTTGATGAGTAGAGGGATACTTATAGGGAAATATATAAATATTAGAATATTCAAAGACTATATCATTCATATTTTGTGATGCATGTAGTTCAAAGCAATACATGTTATAGATGGCCAATAAATATTGATTCTATTATTTCTGAAGGGAATATAGAGTTAGAAAATCTTGAACCCCTTAAAACTACATTACCAAGAATGCTTTTCCCTTTAGGTACTAAGTGTTTATAAGTTCTGTAGCTCCTCCCACTCATTCTTCTTTCTCAACCAGGGCTGAATTAGGTAGTTTTTTTTTTCATTTAGTTATTATTAATACAACTTTTAAAATATAATACTTAGTTATTGCATATTAAATTTAAACGTCACAGGAAGTAGACTTTTTTTCATAAGTATTTCTTGTATACAAATTAAGTAACTGTCCTTCAGGACCTCTCTCTCTGATTTCCAGAAATCACTGCCAAAATCATCAACAGCATTGAAAAGAAGACATGAATTATACATATTTTGATAGCTTCTGCTAGAGAAGAACAGATCTAATTAAAAAAATGTTAACAGCTTTTCAAATGTTCTAAAAATCAGAAAGTGGAAATGCATGTTGGGATGCAAACTCCAAAATAGAATATCTCTTTGACAAACTTACTGATACATACAATCATGGCATGCTTCAAAAAGTTTTTTTAAAAATTGGTTCCTAGTCTGAAATTATACAAATGAAAGTATTATCCTTACCTAGTGATTTTAGTGTTTAAGCATTTCAGAAATGATGCCTAATCTTTCAAGGATAAAAAGAATCTAAAAAGTTCATCATATCTAAGAAAATGAGTATCATTCCCCTCTGCCAGTTTTTCTAAGAATGAAATCTTTTTCAGTCTAAATTAACACCAATCTATTAAGTACTTATATGAAGACTATTGTACTGCCTACTAGAGGAGATAAATGAGGCAATGTCCTTGGCCTCATGGAAACATGAATAACAATACAGCACAACAGAAGTACTAATACCACATAAGGTCCTTGCTTGGAGGAACTGAGAAATATATGTCAGCATGTTTCTGGAAACCACTGTCCAAGTTCTTAATATGTTTTTATTTTAAGTTGAACTGTATTATTCTAACTTCTGATTATATAAACTATAATATTTGTACAGATATCATATCTATAGACATAAAATACATTATTATATGTTACATATAATGCATATGAATATAATTAGTATAAACATAATATAAATAGACATCAAGATCTCAATATACTGAACACTCTTTTTAGATAATCATCTTAATTAAGTCCTCGGGGGATGCCGTAGGCAGCATTTTTGTTTTGAGCTGGGTTTGGACTAGACCCTTGAGATTCCTTCCAACTCTGCAATATCCTATGACTCATTTCTTATTCTATTATCTGTTCATCCAATGATATTGCTTTTTATGTCTTAAAAACATGTTCTTAGTAACCTAAAGTTGTATGTATATGGTTTTGTAAGAGCAAGATAACTTTATCAACAGTTTATATCAGACTAAAAATCTATTCCTTTCTAACTGACTTCTTAGAATGGCAGATCAGAGGACAGCTATAGATGCAACATACAATTTAAACAAAGCTGGAAGCATAGATTGAGACCTGGAAGGTACCTGACAGTTATGCTAGCCGTTGGGGGTGGTGGTGGTGGAATAGAGAGATGTGGGTGCCACTGGTTAAACAGGTTGAGGGACTCAGACTCAAATCATAAACATTAATGACTTGATGGAGTTCTCTAGTAGAGTACAGTAGAGACCAGTCCTTGGCTATAGGCTATTTTAATGTTTTTGTTAATGACTTGGTTGAAGGCATTGATAGCACTGGTAAGCAACATGGGAAATGCTTCAAAGAGGAAGATGATTTAGTCATTGGACGAAAGATCTTTGAAGTACCTTTATAGGCCAGAATGATGGTTAAATATGACAGTTTGAAACTTAATAGATTAAATATAGAATCCTAATCTTGTGCATTCAATTTCTGAAGCACCAGTGCAAAAGGGACAATAGTATGGCTAGACAATTTCCATGGAGAAAAGATCTTGAGATTTATGTAGACTGCAAGTTACATTTGAGTCAATGATATGACAGTCCCTCCCACCCCCCAATCTAATATCATGTTACACACTGGCATAATGTACAAAATAATAGAGGTGAGAATTTGCTCTACTTTTCCTTATCCATTCCACCTTGGGACAATTCATTTCTGAAATGTCAAATTTTAGGATGGACATTATTAATTTTGGGAGTTTTCAGAGGACAACAACTAAATCAGATTATCAGTTGAAGGAATTGAGGATGTTTTGGTTTAGGGAAGACTTGATGTTGAAGTAATTATATCTATCCCTAATTTCTAGATCTCTAAAGGCACTTTGGAAGGAAATGGGGGTTCTTCTTCACTGGGAATCTTCACATGGAAGGTAGATGACTCTTTGTCAGGACCGTGACAGTAGAGGTTCTTGTTTAGAAGCCATAAAATCCTAACTTAGACCTAAAATCCTGTCTACTTCTGAGATTCTGAGTATCTTTAGCTATTCTTTAAGACTTAAAGGAAAAAGAGGCAGCTAGATAGCTCAGTGGATAGAAAGCCAGTCCTATATATAGAGGATCCTGAGTTCAAATGTGACCTCAGATATTTCCTAGCCGTGTGATCCTGGGCAAGTCACCTAACCCCAGTTGCTTAGCCCTTAACCACTCTCCTGTCTTGGAATCAATACTTAGTATAGATTTTAGGACAGAAAGTAAGGGGTTAGAAAAAAAGACAAAGAAAAAGCTCTAGCTGGATATCTGCATCCAATTTCTTAATTATATATAGGCTTACATTCTTTCTATAGACTTCATTTGATCTTAGTGGCACTTAATGACATCATTTAGAATATGCCTCATGAGAATAGCCTTCCTTTCCTCCTGTTTATACTTACACATTTAGTTTGTGATACTGATGACCTATAATGCTGACTTCGGCTTCCAGAAGTCCAAGATAACACCTTGGAAATAGCAATTTTCACCTTCCTTTTGAACCTTATTCTGGATTGGGTCAATCCTGACCCCAGATTTCTCCTTGAGCTTAGAAATTCTCCTTGCTTATGGAGACCATGTTTTAACCAATTCTGCTTCTCCTGCTTTAAAGGAGGCATATGGGGACATGTAAAATAATTATTTGAGTATTTTCTGCCATGGTCTACTAACCAGGAATGCCTAGTAAATACACCTCAAAATTAAAGTTGCTTTAAGCCATGAGATGCCTCTAATCTTAATTCCACACCTGACCCTCATTTGTTGTGATAAATTACATCGCCATTATCAGTGCATTCTGAAACCTGCAAACTCGTGTACTCTAAGGACCATTTTTGCCAGATGATGAGACCTTTCATTTGATCTCTTACCTCATCTCCTTATTGTGCCTGGGCAGTAAAGTGTGCCCAGTAGGAATTAAGTCTATTTGCTTCTATGTCCTGGGCTGAGCTCTTTGGATCCTGATCAAGTTGGCTGGCTTCTAGAGTCCTACTTTCATATTAATTCATTATTAAAATGAAGTTTGGGGGCTTCTTTTTGCATTTATGCATGATAGGAAGCATTATAGGGAAAGAGAGAGAGAGAGGGCGATTCTGCTGAGGATCTGGAAGGACTGAAACAAGCAAACTTTGCAAATGTAGTCATTTCCCCCCCTATTTTTCATCTGTAAGTTTTAAAGTATAGGGCTGTAGAACAATTCTTCTTGGGGAAAATGTCTTTAACCTTTGGAATGGAAGGAAATGTGGCCTTTTTGAAAGTCTTCCTAATTAATAGGGGGCAACAATGTCAAATGAAATGGAATAGCTCCTAGTACACTCAAATATTGCAGCACAGTCAAGTAAAATGTGGTGATGCCTCTACTTGATATCAATAGTGTGGGGGAACTTGTTACTTCTCAAGGTAGCTCAGCCCACTTTTAGAAAGCTCTTATTGTTATGAATTTTTCTCTCTATGTCAATTGAGCCCAAATCTGCCTTCCCATTATTTTTTTTTTGTTACTAGTTCTGCCTTCTGAAGTCAAGTAGAATTAGCCTAATAGTCCTTCCACCTGACAGTTCTTCAAATATTTGAAAGCAAGTCCTTGGCTATTCTCTAGTGCCCCAAAGTTAGGAAGTCCTTTTCCCTAGGGGAAATACCTCCATTTTCCAACTAATCCTCAAGCCATCCTGGGTTATTCCTTTGTATGTCATCTCATCCTCAATGGACAATCAAGGCCAGAGGCCTGCCTTCCTCAAAGTCATAGGATTGTGGCTATAGCATGGAGGCCATCCACCTATTATTGTCCTTTTTGGTTAGTAACATGAGTGACCTACCTCCTTTTTGCATTTACACATGCATAGTCCTTACACCATTTATTGCATCTAAGTAAGCATCCCAAAGGATGGTACTGCGTCCTTATGTCCACTGAGCCTAGGGACGCCTCCAATTCTGATTCTTTGTAGACTATAGCGTTCCATAATTTTCAGCCAAACATAATCGCTAGGAGAATACTGGTGCTAAAAAAAGTGTGTGTGTGTGTGTGTGTGTGTGTGTGTGTGTGTGTGTGTGTGTGTGAACAAACAGTCTGGAGTTCTGCTATAAGACTAAGAATTTTTTTTAAACCCTTACCTTCCATCTTAGAATCAATACTGAGTATTGGTTCCAAGGCAGAAGAATGATAAAGACTAGGCAATTGGGGTTAAATGACTTGCACAGGGTTATATAGTTAGGAACTGAGGTCACATTTGAACCCAGGACTTCTCATCTCTAGGCCTGGCTCTATGTTTACTGAGCCACCTAGCAGCCCCAAAACTGAAACAAAACAAAAAAAATTCAATGGAAGTAAGCTCTAAGTAGGTATTGGATATTATTGGGGCATTGTTTATTGTAGCCAAAATCTATTCCATGGTTTAAACTTCTTTAACAAATTAGATTCTAGGAGACAAAGAAGAGTTGAAATTTTAACTTAATGACTATTTCTCTTGCCTATTGTAACATTTGACAGATTTGTTGTTTACTAGGTGTCTTATCTAGGAATTAGGATAACTTTCTTTGACTCCTAAGGATGGGCATGAAACTAAGGAGGAATGTATTCAAAACATTAGGCTTTTTTTTTCTTCTGTTATTGATTCTAGGGTAGTCTAGTCCATAAGGTAAGCTTAAAGATCCTCTATGTAAAATTGTACCTTGCATGTGAGGGAGGCTCCTCTTCTTTTTTTACCTGTTTGTTCAAAAACTTCTAGAATATACTTTCTGAAATGGGTCCCCACTCGAAATCCAGATCTCTTGGCATGGATGAATTGCTTAAGTCAAGTTGACTTAGTCCATTTTATGTAAGGAAAGGGATTTTCTTTAGTGAACTTGGGGTTGCCCTTTGTGTCTAGTTTGAAATATTCTGATTTTTAACACTAGTACTTGTTTTACTTCTTGGGCATCATGAAGGAAAGTTTAGTTCAATGATCACACAGCATACGGACAGTACTACAATAGCTTGGCATACAATCAAGGGGCTTTCTGATTGGCTGGCTGAACTTGGGATTGAAGAATGGATGGACTCCGTCCAAAGGGACGGGCCCTGAAATATGCTGGGGAGCTGTACTTATGCATAAAATATTCTCACACTTCAAACTGAGCCAAGATAGATCTGAGAAACAGAAGCCAATTAGAAATTATGTATCCCTAATTGTGAGACTGTTTCTGTGTATAGGTTCAAGTTTTACCTCTGACAGATACATATTGGCAAATCACTGAACTTCCCAGCCCTAGGCAACTCTCTAATACTATAAATGGCAGAGCTGGTGCTAACCTACATCCAAAGAAGAAATTCTTCACTGGGAGCCCCCTTGGTGATGTTGTTGATATTGATGAGTTCTTTTTCTCTAGTGCTCTTACTTTTTGGGACTCCATTTGCAGTTTTCTGGGCAGAGATTTAGGAATCTGAGGAAACAAGGTTAAGTGACTTGTCCAGGGTTTCAGAGCTGGGAAGTATCTGAGGCCAGATTTGAACTCAGGGAGTTGCTTACTGTCATACAATTCTGGTTTAAAATGAAACAAAAATCTAGGGAATATTCTTTTCTATGAATTCCTAATTGGGTTTCCCTTGGGTATTTCTGGATTTATGGCATGGGATAGTCATAGTAGATAAAGTGTTTGGCTTTTATTAGGAAAATGTAAAGTTCAAATTCTACCTCTGATATTAATGGGCTGTGTTTCTTTAGTTCTTATTCACTTACTTCTGACATAGGTAGGTTAAAAAAGGGATACTGTAAATTATGTGGGCTGGTAAGGCTCACTAAAGCTGAAAGAGATTTTGAATTTAACTGCAGGGCCCTGTTAATGAAGCTTACTTAATACATTCAACAAATACAATCTAATTTTCATATAAACAATAGTTTGACCTAGGTTCAACCCATAGATATATTAGATATAGTATATATTTTAAAATAACTCATTTTTGTTTAGATTCCATTTCTCTTTCATATTTTTATGCTTTGAGTACTTCTAAATGTTGAGACCATGGAGATATGTAGCAATTCTTTGGCCTGCTACTAGACACTAACTCTGAATAAGATCTTTCTGGCAAGAATATATATTTTTAAAACTTGCCAGAAAAGATGCCCATTCTTCTGTAGAAGAAAATATTTTAGCTATGCTGTTGCAATTTTTAAAAAGTAATCATGTCCTTGGTTTTTGTTTTTAATCATATCATACTAAAAGGGACAAATTTATTTTTAGTCATCTATCTGTAAAGGTATTTCTTAAGATTAACCTCTGGCTGACATATAAAACATTCATAAAACTTCCCTTTTATTAAAACAGTGCTTAAAATCACTGCTTAATAAAACTTTCCTGAGCTTTGTTTTTAAAATCCTTAAGCACCACATATCCTTTTACTATACAGGTTTATGAAATACTGGTTACTAACTCAGATTTTAAGAATCAAGTAAAACAGCAAAACCCATATTTCTCAATTTCTCCCTTTCTCTAAAAGCCTCACTCATCTGCAAGACATTCTATATTAAACCACTTCTTGCATTTGAATTTCTTCATTCTTTAAGCCAATGATTCAAAGTTAATTGAGGAAGTAAGAAATTCTTAGATTATTAGATTGATTGAGGTGAAATGTAGCATATGGAATTTTCACTTTTTTTTACAAAAATCAATCTAATATGAGTCAGCCTGACCAGTTTCATAGTCTAAAAGATATGGGAAAATGGAAAAGGGGTGGGAGTGAGGGGGAAGACTTAAACTTGTGTACATTTATATTTCACAGAAAAATCAAGGTAAAAGATTAATTTTAAAATAATTGTTTAAAAGATGATGGTATTAACACATTGGGCAGTTAGGTGGTGAATTAAATAGAGTGCTGTCTGAAATTGGGAAGACTCATATTCCTAAATTCAAATCTGGACTCAGAGACTGACTGACTATATGGGCAAGTCACTTAACTCTGTCTCAGTTCTTCAGCTGCAAAGTGAGTTGGAGGAGAAAATTGGTAAACCATTTCACTATTTTTGCCAAAGAAATCTCAAATAGGATTATGAAGAGTCTGGCATGACTGAAAAAGTGACTTAACAACACATTATTGAAAATTAAAAATTAGTCTGGGCTAAGCCATTCACTTTTTGCCTTTGTGATCCATTTCATGAATTTGTGATATATATACCAGTTTTCTTTCCTTTGAATAAGGCTAACAAACCCTCCTTGCTAATTGATTGGTCTTTTGACAGTTAGGCACACTGGTACTTATGATTGATCAATCAGATCACAATATTTCATTACTGGTCTGTTTGGGGTCTAACCAACTTGAATTCAGCACTTTTTAGGTTTGTCTTTTTTTTTTTTTTTTTTTAAACCCTTACCTTCCATCTTAGAATTAATACTATGTGTTGGTTTCAAGCCAGAAGAGCCATAAGGGATAGGCAATGGGGGTTAAGACTTGATCAGGGTCACCCAGCTAGGGAGTGTCTGAGGCTAAATTTGAACCCAGGATCTCCTGTCTCCAGGCCTGGCTCTCAATCCACTGAGCTACCCAGCTGTCCCCTCCCCTATATAATTCTGGTGAAGGTAGTAGCAAACCTGTGAAACAACATATGCCTTTGTTACAAAGGGCATTAGGCCCCATACAAACTATTCTCCTAAGTAAAAGTTTAAGGAGATACTGATTTCTTGTTGGCTCTTGTTTATCCTTACACGTGGGATTAAAAACCACTTGGACAAGATAAGGAAAAATGTGCAATCCACAGCCAGGCAAGGCAAATGTTGACTCAACTGTTTAAATTGGAAATTGAAACTATTTCCTCCAAGCTGTACAGTTTCAGGTCCAGAAGTTAAAGCCTAACCTTGAGCTCTCCTGGCCTTGGGGAGGGGAAAGGAAGAGGGGATTCCAAGACTGTAGTCAGTTGCCTTTTGTTTCTCGGTAGAGGAACATCCTGGCACTTGTCCATTCATCTGTTGTTGAACGCTTGTCCACACATCTGTGGTTGGAACCTCTTTTGCAGGAATGTCATGAGCTCCACGAGCTCCACAGGGAGGGTACTTCTGTAGATCCTTGAGCTGGGGGGGATCCATGACCTCTTTTTGACTGCCCTCAAGTCCCTCCCACCCAACCCTTAGGAGGGGTATGTGGACATCCTCCTGTCTAGGGCCTTCAATGCCCTCTAGCGGAAGTGGCCACGAGTGGATTTTGGCTCAAGCAGGTAAGGAAGCCTCGTGGTCCTCGAGCATCCTCCAGGTTGGGGATTGTGCTGGCCAAGGTCACGTACACGAGTGGGCGAGGGGGTAGTGCAAGGTCCCTGACATCGATCCATCCATTGTGAGAACCCGGGTGGGTTTGTCTATTTCATTTCTCCTTCCAACCCTCGGTCATCCTAGTCTAAATCTCTGGGGGCAGTCCGCAACCTTTGAGCCAGCCCTGAAGGGGTTCTCTTGCCCCTCGATGCACCAGCGGTCCTCAACTGAGCGATACCACAGAGACCTAAAGTGAGGGAGAGCAGTGACCGGAGGAGAAGGAAAGGGGGATGGGGAGAGGTCTGGTCCCGAGCCCTCGGCCCTCCCACCGATGTCACTTCCGCTTCTAGCCCCGCCCCTCCCCATTCCGGTGGCGGAAGTGGGAAGCGGGTGTCTGGTTCAGCTTGAGCAAGTCCTGGGCCCTGAGAGATTCGGAGGAGCTGGAGAGGCGGGGCCTCAGGGAGGGGGCGGAGCTTAAGTTGCGGGGCGGGGCAGGTGCGCGCGGGCTGCCGGCGAGCGTGACGGGGTCCCTCCTCCTCCCGGCTCGCCCCCGCTCGCTCCCTCCGGCGGTCCCTCCGTCCGCGGGAGCGCGCTCACGCGCGGTCACGGCGGCTCAGCTCCTCGAAACCCGGGGCGTTCCTCCTCCTCCCACCCCCATCCCGGCCCGCTCCGCCCCGCCCAGCCGCCCTCTCCCGGTCTCTCGTCTGGTGAGTCCACCGGGGTTGTCTCCTCAGGGGTACCGGGGTGCGCGCACAGGCGGGGGTGAGGGGGGTGTCGGGGACGAGGAGGGAACGCGCGGGTCAGCGGGCGCGCGCTCGCGCGTTGGGGAGGGGGAAGGGATGGGCGGGGAGGAATGGGGGTATCAGCCTGCGCGGGCTGTCCCCCCCTCGTGTCCGAGGGGAGGCTCGTGGGCGCGGCCCCGCCCTTCTGTCTCTGCAGGGAGCCGCTCCATCTCCAGGGGGGCGGGGTGAGGAGGAGCCCCCCGAGGGGCGCGGCGTGGAAGGGAGGCGGGTGCTGGCGCGCACGGGTGCCCACGAGGGAGTGGGTGGGCGCGGGTGTCTCCCGAAGCCAGCGCAGCTTCTCTCTCCCGGTTTCTTTTGCAGATGCTGCCGCTGCAGGGGGTGGTGGGAGCAGCCGTGGGACGCGTGGCCCTCGTCGCGCGGGGGTGACCGCGAGCATTGCGGGGCTCCTCTCCCCTGCCCCCTCTTTCCTTCCTTCTTCTTCCTCCTTTTCTTCCTCCTCCTCCTCCAGCCCCGCGGCCCCTGAGACTTTGTAGCCAGCAGCAACCCCGGGGCAGTTTCGATGGAAAATGAAGGTAAAGGCCGTGGGTAGGCTCCGTGGATTGGCCCAGAGTGGAGGGTGTGGCCCCGCCGGGTGGAGGGTACGGGGCATGGGGGACCGAAGGGGTGGAAGACAGGACTGGTAGTTGATTTCCCCGCGCCCGGCTCCTTTTCGCCTCCTCCTTCTCTATATTCCTTTCCTTTTCGGGTGTGGGAAAACCATCGCTGCCAGTACTCTTGGGCAGCCTGGGTCCACTTGGGGAGGGGGCTTAATGTTGGGAAGTGGGGAATGAATCCCTAAGTGGGAGAGCCCAAATCTGCCCGCTTAGGAGACTTCGGGCCTTCTTAGGCAACAGGGGGTGGAAAAGTTTGGATTCAGGTACGATTTTGGCCACAACACGCTGAAACGGCATTAGAAGGGTGGGGATAATTGAGAGGCTGGAAGGGGGTACCTGCCATTGTGGGGTTCCCCCTCAGCACCGAATGGTGTTGTTTGGATAATTGGAGGAGGGTCGTTACTGTCTCTGTGCATTAGCCTGATACCTCTTCTTTTATTGGCAAACCGTGGTACCTGGCTTGTTAGTCACTACTTTTATCTTCCAGTTTGGAAAGTCTCTCTTCTCTGTAGCCCTTTCCTGTAGGGTAGGAGGCAGGCTTTTTCCTGCTCTCTGGAAACAGTCAGGGGTCCTCTTCAGCTAGGGTTTTAAAAGGTCTTTACTACTAAGCCCTACGTGGGAAGCTAATGAGCAAAGTGAGGGACCACAAAGCCACAGAAATCTTCAATTAATCCTTCTTCTCCCACTTACAAAATGTTAAGCATGATTCTTCATTTCTCCTGGTTTTCCTGACCCCCTTTTCCTTCCTCCTCCTTACCCTTATCTTCTAAAGCAGTCAGCCTTCAATTTGATAATTGCTGTTTGAGTCCTTTATGCTTTCTCAGAATTGGTTTCCCCAGGTTTAGCTCTAGGTAGAATGTCCCCAGACCTGTGGCAGGCACCTCTATTATTCTCACTTGCAAGAAACTTTTAGTTCATTCATTCCTTTGACAAGTATTCACTCCCTCATTCTGACTGCCAGGGCTTGGTCTGGATGAGAAGAGCCTTACTCTGGTTTCCAGAGAGTTAGCTCCCAGGACTGGACCTTTCCTTCCTTCATTGATTCTGGAAGTCACTTATTGAAGAGTTGTTTCATCTGTCCCTTGCTTATTTGTTTTCAAAATCTTATCCTGTAACTTAACCTCTCCCGAATAAAGGTTGCCCTTTTAGGGTAGAATGCCTTCTTTTCCTTTCTGTTGATTGCTATTTGGGCCCCTTCCTCTCTCAGGATTGCCTGACTCCAAGACAATCAGCATCCCCCCGAAGTTCTCTGACTCTCACCAGGTGCCTACCCACCATTTCAGCTACTTCCTTTTCTGGTTCTGGGTCTCTGGTGGACCACTCCAGCTCCTTAGCAGAGCTGAGGATAACATGCATAGGTCCAATGAAGAAATAGACACCTGTTCTGAACCCAGCTGTACCCTCTTTATAGCCAAGTATTCAGGTTACTTCATCATGACCAGTGCTTGTTTCAGGGGAATAGCTTAATAGAAAGCAGGCTCACAATTAAAATAGTTTTTTCAATAATAACACATCAAATAACAACAGAATAAATCTGCATTTTGGGAGCTCTTAATTTTTTAGAGGAATTTTTGTTTTATCTTTAGGCATCTTCACTCCATCCTGCAGGGTTTTGTTTATCTCTGAACTTATAAAGCATGGGTGTAAAAATGTTGAAAGATTTCCTCAACTTCTCTGATGAAGTAATAAATTGTTAGCTCAGAGTTCTTTTTTTTGGGGGGGGGGCGGGGAGCAAAGTTAACAGGAGCAGTTTGCCATTGCCTTCTCCAACTCATCTTACAGATGAGGAAACTGAGGCAAATGATTTTTTTTTTTTTAGTTCTAGTTTTAATATGCCGATTTTGAAATAGAATGAGAACTCTAATTTGCATAGGTTTGAAATCAGTGTATATGTCATTATTTTTAGTTGTGGACTTTGAGGTATTTTTTTGTGTATGTATACATTTTAATTGTTTGGCCAGTGCTTGAATGAATGCTATTTAGATAGACTAGTACTGTGATTGAATCTCTTTTTACTTGTATTTTCTGACATTTTGTAAGACATGCATTGGACACGGAACTGAAGGATGTACCTTTATTTTGAATCTGGTTTTGATATGAAAGAACTTTCTTTTAAGTTTTGTTTTTGTGTCTGAGGAAAGTCTATTCTAAATTAAAGGAGGCTTAAAATAGCCTTTAAATATCAGGTGTTATAGATGTAGAAATCTGTTATGCCATCTGAGAACCCTAGGTTATGTGGGAAATATAATCTGACCGTTGAATGGATTTGGTATCATTTTATGCATACATTAGGGAGCCACTCCAGTTACGGGACCATCAATATGTTAAGTGGAAGACTTACATTTCAGCATAAGAAAGATGAAGTAGAGGTGTAAATACTGCTTTAATTGTCTGCGGCACCTACGTTTGGTGGGGAAAGTCCAGTTGCCTATTCATATGGAAATGTCTCTTTGAGGAGGCTAAGCCTTTTTGTCTTTTTTTTTTCTTTAATAAGTATGGAGAGCAGTTTACATTTTCTTGCAGAGTCAAGACAAGAAATATCTAAATCCATTTAAAATAGTACATTGAACTGCAGCAGTATTTGCTGTCTTAGGACCTTTGCTTTCCCAATGTGACTCACTCTTGTACAGTAGCAGAAGGAAGGCAGATTTGTAAACATTTGCCTTTTGTTTCCTTATTTTCTGGAAGGGAATAGTAGAGAACTCTTAATTAGAGAACTCAATTAACTGTAAGTGAGTTGTTGGGTTGTGTGAGGGAGGGAGGGTAATGTAAGGAACTGCCTTACAGGAGAGCATCTGAGTCTATTTGATGCCAATAAATTATATTTAAATAGCATTTTATGTAGTAAAACCTAACATTTCTATAGCACTTACAGTATGAAGCATTTTTTCTCAAAGTCCTGAAAAACAGGTAGTAAGTCTATTGTCCCTATTTGGACTGATAAGAAAGGAGAGGCTCTGAGATGTCCTGTGAATACCCCATGTTGGCTGGCTATTGAGGAAGGGCACATGAATTCAGGATCAAACCTGGGACTGCTCACCAGGAGAGTTGAATTAGCTTTCACTTAGGTCTTCAATCTGAAATGAAATGTTCTCTGCATTTCTTGTTTCTGTTGTTATTATCATGACAGCTTTTAGATCCCGTTACTGGTCCCCAATCACTTGGTTCACACCTCCAACTCTTGCTGTCTCTAGTCTTCTTTTGACTGTTGCCTGAAGGAGCAAGTAGCTGTGGCCAGTTGTCTCCTCAAGTGCATAGATTATACAAGAAGGAATCAGAGTGCTAATCCGGGACCATACAAAGTGAGAAACCCCAAGGTCACTCTGGAAGTCAGATCTGGTTGGGGAAGGGAGATGGACAAGGATTGGGGCATTTGTCATCATTGCTCCAGCTGCCTCTTCAGGGCCTGAGCGTTAGACCGATTGAGCTGCTAAGCAAATCAGATCCAGACAGTTTTTATCTGCAGCCTTGATGAAAGGCAGGCAGATACTTCCTGCCAGTTCTTAAAAGCATGTCAAGTGTTTATTTCTCCATTTCTGGGATGGTCGGGGCTGACTCTAGAAAGACTCTGCTGGTCAGTCATTCTGTGTGACTCTTTGTATAGTGACGCAGCCACTTAAGATTTGTGGGAGTTTGGGAGGGAGGAGTGCTCTTTTTCCCTGGCAGCTTCAAACATTACTTTGTAACAACTAAAACATTTGTTGTAGTGTAAAGGTACACAATAATAGAAAATATGTTCATAGCTATTAAGTCTTCTAAAGCATTTTGTTTCCCAGAATGAACTATTCCTTTCCTTCAGGAGAAAAGAGACCCTTTAACTCAGAGGATATATACTATATACTTAATACCTTTGGGGTGAGCAGGAGGTGGGAGAGAATTATTTTATTTCACATTTTATGTTCTTTTGGTGTAGAGAAAGCTAAAATATATGCAGAGAAATATGGTGGTGTTTGTATAATTTATCTGAGATTATAAGTGAGGCTAACAGCTCTAGAGAGGAATCTTCCATATATCTTGAGTTAAAAATCAGTATTAGACAATGGCAGCATTTTTCATTTAAATTCAGTATTTTAGATATGTTTGCTCTAGCTCCTGGCTAAAAAGCTGGCAATTGTCTAGGACTGTGCATTACAGGAAGAGTGTCCGTTTTAAAAAATTCCTTTGTTGGAGGGAATGTAAGGATCTATTGATAAACCACTTTAACTATGTCCCTTTAATTGGAAAAAGAAGCCAGGTTATAATAATGCTTTGTAACCTGAGGCATAGAAATAATTATTTTGTTTTCACTCTTGTCCATAGAATATTACTGTTCTTTATAAATGCTGTCAATGAACAGTTGAAAAGCATGGCGCAGAGCCTGCTGGAGGCCCTCTCCTGGTTTACCTCTTGCCTTATGTTTTGCAGAACTCTTGGTTTAGCTCATTGTGTTTTTTGCCTTAATGTCAACAGAATATGACTCTGTGCTCACCAAAATGATTTGGAACAAAAGTGTCTCCTAGGAAACTCCTCTTGGGGTTTCAGATGATTTTTATTTGAGAACTTAATTAGTCATAAACCTAAGCTGCTTTTAAAGTGTATGAATGATCTAGTTAAAAGTGTACATTACTTGATTTGAGGGATGGAACCTGGTGATAGTAAGGACTGGAGGAATAATTCTAGTGTTGAATAGTAAAGCTAAGTGCACAGTGTCACAAAATAAAACACATGCTCCTCAGCCAGAACCTTCTCCCTGTCTTTCTGGTCAATTTTTTTTTTCTTTTAGTATTTTAGTTCTTAAAAGCATCAGTTGTTAAGGGAGATGGATTTATTTTGAGATATTACATGGGCAGGCGTTACTTAAAAGGAAATTGAGAAAAACTTGTTGGGTGAGTTCTGAAGTTAATGTTATTTGAACAGAAACAAATTTCTGGGAAGGAATAAAGACTATATAGCTTTCAAAAGTGTGGCATTTGCTTGTGAATTTAAGTGGCTAGCATTTATAGTTGTATATTTCCTCAACTATGCTTGACTTTAATATTGCCTGCAAATGGTTAATGACTGATATAAATTGTTTTCTTTGGTCTTAAAAGTATCACTGTATGTATGGAATCTCATTTAGTTGGAACCTATGATAAGCTATGAAATGGTTTGTATTGTGAACATTAGAAAAATTGTATGGGGGAGCAGCTGGGTAGCTCAGTGGATTGAGAGCCAGGCCTAGAGACAGGAGGTCCTAGGTTCAAATCCGGCCTCAGACACTTCCCAGCTGTGTGACCCTGGGCAAGTCACTTGACCCCCATTGCCTACCCTTACCACTCTTCCACCTATAAGTCAATACACAGAAGTTAAGGGTTTAAAATAAAAAAAATAAAATAAAATAAAAATTGTATGGGTTACAGAAACCCAAGTACTATAATGTTAAAAGGAGAAAAGCATTTCTTTTAAATTAGGCATATTGTATAATTCATTTGCAAACTATGATAATATTTGGAATAGAGAAGAAAATTATATTTATAAAGAGTAATTGTTGGTTAACTTAAGTGTAGGCCTTATCCTTTGATTATAGGTCAATTTGTGAGTCACCCTGGATCCCTGCTGTGAAATATAAGACTTGGAAATTCAAATATATTGGGTAATAACATATTATTACTTATTCATGTGCACTGTTTCTTTTTTTTTTTCAGTGAAGGCATCTTATTGGAGACAAATGTGCTGTTTTGGTAGATTTGTAAGCAGGACTCAAATTTAAGATTACTCTTTTCCAATTCTTAGCTGATGTTCAGTCTTTTTTTTTTTTTTTTTTTAACCCTTGTACTTCGGTGTATTGTCTCATAGGTGGAAGAGTGGTAAGGGTGGGCAATGGGGGTCAAGTGACTTGCCCAGGGTCACACAGCTGGGAAGTGTCTGAGGCCAGATTTGAACCTAGGACCTCCTGTCTCTAGGCCTGACTCTCACTCCACTGAGCTACCCAGCTGTGATGTTCAGTCTTTTAATAGAAGTTCATACATGCATTTTGAAAGGGCATCTACAGTCTATGAAGGGCATCTTGGTGGTGCAGTGGATAGTGCCAGACCTGGGGTCAGGAAGATTCATCTTCTTGAGTTCGTTTCTGGCTTTAGACACATTAGCTATGTGACCGGTGGGCAAATAACTTTACTCTGTTTGCTTCAGTTTCCTCATCTGTAAAATGAACTGGAGAAAGAAGTGGCAAGCCACTTCAGTATCTCTGCCTTAGAAAACCCCCAATGGGGATTATGAAGACTCAGACACAACAGTGTAACAACACAATCTATGAAACAAAAACTCAGAATACTGCTCCCAAATATTTAATGCTGTACATAAATTTTGCTGTGTTTTTTTTTTTTTTTTTTTTTTTTAATTTTAAACCCTTAACTTCTGTGTATTGACTTATAGGTGGAAGAGTGGTAAGGGTGGGCAATGGGGGTCAAGTGACTTGCCCAGGGTCACACAGCTGGGAAGTGTCTGAGGCCGGATTTGAACCTAGAACCTCCCGTCTCTAGGCCTGACTCTCAATCCACTGAGCTACCCAGCTGCCCCCATTTTGCTGTGTTTTAAAACTGAAATATATCTTAGATCCAGTTCTTGAGGTGTACATGCTAATCATTCTTGAGGCTACAGTGACTTTTTCAAATTAATAAAAGAGCCAGAATGGAAAATCCCAAGGGATGGTTGTATCAAGTGGAATATGTTACTCTAACCCCCTCCCCCCCCCAAAAGGGAATAGATAAGGATAAAAAAGATAAGGATGTTACCCGTTTTCCCCCTCATTTAAAACCAAATGATCATAGATCTTTTATTTGCACTAGGGTAGTATGTTTTAATTTTTAAGGATACCAGTAGTTCCCATTTTAAAATTTACCTTTGCAGAGATTCTTCCATTCTGGATTTACTAGAATAATGGTACATAGATGTTAATTCTACTAGTCTAGAATTTTACAGATGAAAAATTGCCGTTTGAATTCAGTTTTCTTTAGAAAACTGAACTGACTTATCCAATTCAGCATCTGCCCATCCTTCCCTAAAAGCAGGTGTGGGTAAATTGTGCTCATGGTCCCCACCCTTTTCCCCTCCTTTTTAGGGGTTTGCTGGCTAGTTAGCAAGAGGCTGCTGCCTCCCAAGGGGGAGGAGCTAGTATTTCTCAGTGATTATTTCTTAATCAAGGGAAAAGAAAAGGCAAAGAAAGAATCATAGGATTTAGATCTGGAAGAATACCTGCCATTTAGGTCCTTCCCCTCATTATACAATGAGGAACCTGAGGCCCAGAGAGAGTAAGCCCTTTATTGTGAGGCCATGCTTGACAGTAAGCCCCAGAACTGAGATTTGAAGCCAGCTCTTCCTATTCCAAATCTATAACTTTTTCCAGTTTATAATGCTTCCTATCTCTCACCCCACTGTACTTCATTAATGAAATGAAAGTTAACTCATTTCACAGTAGTACCTGAAATCATCTTTTTGGTGACCAGCTTTCTAATATGTTTTTTGTATAATCTGTCCTCTTAGAACAAATGCAAAAAAATCCTGAACCAAATGGATAGAAGGATATCATGGGCCAGAACTCTAATGAGCTCATGTGTATTCTTGTGAATGAGGGTCTTTTTCCCCCCATCCCATCTCTGCTGTTAACCAGCTCTGTGAGAACCTATCTAGGCTTTGGCTTTCTTTTTGGTCAAATTGAATTCAATAAGCATTTATTAAGCCCTTACTGTGTGTCTGACCCAGTGTTATGTTTTCTGGGAATACGTAGACCAAATGAACCAACCAGTCCCATTGTCCTTCCTTGTAGCTCCTTCAGTAAGTGTTTACTAAATGTTTGAAAGTGCTTAGGATGTCTTACTCTGTGGAAACAACAGAAATGTTTAATACAAAATAGAAACCAAGGAATTAGAAAGTCATTTCAGAGGAAAAGAGAGACTGCGTAACTCCAAGATGAAGAAGGCTCTGATCATCCTTTAACCATTTCCTAGCTGTTCTCTGCTCTTTGCTTCCCCCATCCTTCTTTTATGTAATAGCATGCTGGTCTGAGAAATGTGGTAAAAGTTACTGTAGTATTAGAATTTCTTATATCTTTGGGAACAACATAAGTATCTAAAGCTTTTCTCCTTTACTTTTTCAAGACATCTGATCTATTTTAAAAAATTATTTTAATAACAAATTTTCACATGAGTTTTCTAAAGTTATATAATCCAAATTGTCTCCCTTCCTTCTTCTCTTTCCCAGAGCTGACAAGCATTTCAATCTGGGTTATACATGTATTATCACACAAAACACGTTTCCATATTATTCATTTTTGTAAGAAAGTAATCTTTTAAGACCCAAACCCCAAATCATATGCCCAAGGAAGCAATCATATGCATTCTTACTCCAGCAGTTCTTTCTCTGAAAGTGAAATGGTGGCATTCTTTTTCATAAGTCCCTCAGAGTTGTCCTGGATCATTGTATTGTTGATAGTAGTAGCTAAGTCTTTCATAGCTATCATTCCTTGATGTTGTTGTTACCGTGTTTAATGTTTTCCTGGTTCTGCTTATTTCACTCTACATCAGTTCATGTAGGTCTTTCCAGCGCTTTCTGAAATCATCCTGTTCATCATTCTTTATAGCACAATAGTATTCTGTCACTGTCATATACCACAATTTTTTAGCCATTCCCTAATTGAGGGATATCTCTTTAGTTTCCAATTCTTTGCCACCACAAAGAGAGCAACTATAAATATTTTTGTATAAATAGGTCCTTTCCCATTTTAAAAAATCAAAGGGTATGAATTCTTTTATAACCCTTTGGGCATAATTCCACATTGCCATCCAGAATGGTTGGATCAGTTCACAACTCCATTGGCAATGCATTAATGCCCCAATTTTGCCACATTCCCTCCAACATTTATTAATTTCCTTTACTGTCGTATTGGCCAATCTGATAAGTATGAAGTTGGTACCTCAGAATTGTTTTAATTTGCATTTCTCTCATCAGGAGGGATTTAGAACATTTTTTCATATGAGTATTGATAGCTTTGATTTCTTCATCAGAAAACTGCCTATTTATACCCTTTGATTATTTATCCTTTGGAGAATGTCAACCCTCTGATATCTATTAAGTGCTTGTTATGTGCAAGGCATATATGAATTCTGGGATTATCAGATGGAAAAGACAGATAGCCCCGAAGAGGAAGATTCACCAGGGCTAAAAGAACTGCCCTGTAGTCCTTGTTCATTAGATAAAAATGTCACTGTGGAAAAAAAATAAAGCATCTCTTATATTCTTCACTTGCTTTGCTCACTTCAGTAAATTGAAGAAGAAAGAAAGCTGTAGCAGTGAACCCAGTTTTGACCAACAAGAAAGAATTGATTGAGGTAGAAGTTCTGTGACCTTGGGAGTGGAGGGCTGGAGAAATGATCATTTCATCTTGTAAGAAATGTTTCTCATGGATAGCTTGATCCCCTGAATTATTGGATCTGTTCCCTAAACTTGGAGAAGGCTTAGTGTTAAAAGTTCAGGAAAAAGATAGCTCTTTTGTGGCCTAAGAACCTGAAAGTGAAGACTGCTCAGTTGTGGAGGAGACATGGTGGTTTTGGAAGCACGTCTTCTGAAAATGTGAATGATCTTTATGAGAAAGGAAGAGAGAGTGCATTTATGAAAAGATTTTGTCATTTAAGTGGGGGCTCTCAGAACTCAAGACCTATATGGGGTTTAGAGGTCCAGGATCTAATTTAGGCTTTGTACTTAAATAGCCATATCATAAAACAGTTATCATGCCCAAGCCTCATCTGTAAAATGGTGATAATACCTTATTGTCTTCATTTAGTGTTAATAATGAATTCTCCAAAATAGTCATATTATTTGAATTTGCTTTGCATTTTTCCATTAGGCTGGAACCAGTTACCCTATTTTTCACAGTTATAACTTTGAATAGAGCAAATTCACATACATGCAGCCACTTCAGATGATTTGTTATTTGCATTCATTGGGACCTAGCTGTACTCAATCCACCTTACAGTATCATTTTAAGGAAGGTCTTTGTAAATATCCTAAATGAGAATGCTTCACTACCATTAATGGTATGAAAACAGGGAGAAAAATTCAGGAAGAGTCTAAAATCTATAAGAATGTAAGTGACATAAATCTAATGGAATAGGGTTAAGAGGTTTAAATCTTAGAATGAATTGAATCTTGTGAAAAATAAAGGCCAAAGAAGTGTGTATATGGAGAAGTGGTTCTGAAGCCTGGAGTTGGTCCAGCTTGAGGAAAGAAAAGCAGAATGACCAGTTGCCGCTGGGAGCAGACAATACCTGCAAGTCCTTCAGGCTTTCATCCTAGACATCATCCATAACTTTTCCTTCTCACTCCCCAGATCCAACCTGTTGCTAAGGCCTTTCGATTCTTCTTTTGTAACCCCTCATATACATGCCCCCATCACCCCACACCTAGCCTTATTGCCACAGCCTGCTGGTTGGATTATCTTCCACATTCCACTTCAACCTCCACTGAGCTGTCAGAGTAATTGTCCTAACTTGAGGGCATGGCTGTGTGATCCTTCTCAGTAAATTCTATCAGTTCCTTATCACCCCCTGGATCAAATCTAATATTCTCTGTTTGGTGTTCTAAGCCCTTCTTAATCTCCCTGTACCCTCTCCCCTTCCTTTCCAGGTTTCTTACACCTTTCTTTCCCTCCCCATCCATTGGCATTGGCCTCTTTACTGTTCTCCAGCAAAACAGTGGGTTTCCTGGGGGCATCTCCTGATACTTCATTGGCTCAGGGATAGCTAGATGGCTCAGCAGATAGAGCACTGGGCCTGGAGTCCCAAATATTGGTGGTCAAATCTAGCCTCAGACATTTACTAGCTGTGTGACTCTGGGCAAGTCATTTAACTTCTACTTTCCTTAACCCTTGGAGAAGGAGATGACAAACTACTTCAGTATCTTTGCCAAGAAAACCCCATGGACATCATTAGCATGCTATGGTCCACAGGATAATGAAGAATCAGACATAACTGAACAATAACAGCAACATCCCTCTGAATGTAATGTTCACTCTTGTCTCTGTTTCCTGGCTTTCTTGGATTCTTTCAAGTTCTAGCTAAAATGCCAGCCTTGTACAAGAAATCTTTCCCAATCCCTCTTAATTCTAGTGTCTTCCCTTTATGGATCATTTCCTGCCTAACCACATGTCTCACGTTTGTACATAGTTTGCATATTGTTTCCTTACAAGCTCTTTGCAAGTGGGAGACAACTTTCTTTTGTCTTTCTTTGTAAACCTAGTGAGCAGAGTGCCTGATGTGTAGTAGGTGATTAATAAATGTTTATTGACTGACTGGAAGATGTGGAATAAACATGTTTGGGAATTCAAACTTCACTAGTAAGGGAATACCTAGTTTGGAGAAATAACTTCAACTCCTGTTTAAGATGAGTTTTGTTTAGAAACTGAAAAATTTGCAAGTATATTTACTGAGCTATTGTCAAAGAGACATTATAAAAATGTAGACAAACGTCATGTTTTCTTAAAGGAGATTTTTCAAACTCTAGACAAGGCATTCTTGATAGAGGTCTTGTGGAGAGATTTCAAAATGTCCGTGAATTTCAGTGGGGAAAAACATGACTTTTTTTCACCAACTTCTAACTGAAATTTATCATTTCCTTCAATTATGAATGTAGGGAACAAATATCATTCTGTGAAGGTTCCGTAGGCTTCATATTGTTGCTGATGGGGTCTGTGAAATAGGCCTTCAAGCTTGACTCTATTTCTGTCTTGAGTTCCAGGATGGATTATTTAGAAGAATGATTTGCAAATACCTTTTCACATTGAAAGCAAAGTTGACTAGGTTAGCCTACATGGATTCTCAAAAAGTTATGCCAGCCTAACTTATGATGTTTTGTGATAGTCATTCATGGGGTAGAATAGTGAAAAAGTAGATTTTACCTTGAGTGAAGCATTTGACAGAGTTTCTTAAGCTAGCTTCTTGTATTTGAGAAATGGGGACTGGATGTCAGTACAGTGAGGCAATTTTGTAAAGAATGTCGATAAATGGATTAATGTCGATGTGTTGGACATAGTGAAATAGAGGTCCTTGAGGCCCCATTTTGATCAACATTTTTATTAAAGACTTCAATGAAGACATAAAGTGTATTTAATTAACAAGTTGATGATAAGCTTGGAGGGAAATTTAATTTGTTGGATGATAGAATCCAGTTTCATGATTCTAAGTGGTTTGGAACAATAGATTGAATCTAGCAGTGGAATTTAATAATAATAAATGTTTTTCCATATTTAAGATAAGACAATACAGTATGTGGTGGGAAGGCTATGACCAGGCAGTTACTTAAAAAAGAACTAAGAGTTTTCGTTGATTACAGACTCAACAGGCTGCAGGCCACATTGGTCAAAACATTCACAAAACTAATGTTGTCTTCTGGTACATTGATAAAAGGCTAGCATGTAGAATAAGGGGAAAGAATTTTGCCCTACGGTAAGGGTCAGCAACATATGGCTGTTGAGCCATATCTGGCTCTTTTGAGGGCCAGATAAGGCTCTTTCTGCTGGAGCCATAAAGCCAATTTTTTTTTCAAGCGCTGTTACAGGAGTGGCACTGTGAGCACTGTACGGCTCTCACGAAATTACATTTTTAAAAAATGTGGCGTTTATGGCTCTCATGGCCAAAAAGGTTGCCAACCCCTGCCCTACAGTGATGAGATTACACTGAATATTGTTTTTAGTGTGGTCACATTTTACAAGGTCTGTTAGTAAGCTTAGAGCATGTCCAGAAGAAGGTAGAAGCCCATGATTTGGGAACCTGAAATCCTGCCATATGAAGAAAGATTGATGGGGCACGATTGTGTTTTGAATATTTGAAGACTGGCTTTTAAGAAAAGGATCTTAGATTCAAAGAATTTCAGAATTTGAGGAGAACTGAGAGGTTATCTTGTCCACCTTGAAAAAAAGGATGCTCTCTACAGTATCACTGACTGCCCTCTATTGGAGATACCTACTATTTCCTGAGGTGCTTCATTCCTATTTCAGATAGCTCTTATTGCTAAGAAGTCATTCCCAACTTATTAAGACTGAATTTTGTCTCTGTGACCTCCAGGCCATTTATCTTAATTTTGCCCACTTAGGCCTAGCAGGACATGTTTTTTTCTGCCCTTTTCTGTTGGACAGCCATTCATATGGTAGAAAGTATCTGTCTTGCCCCTACAATATTTTCTTTTATCAGTTCCTTCATTTGACCCTCGTATGGGAAGACATCTGAGCTTTACAGCATTCTGGCTATCCTCCTTTAGACATGCCCTCAGGCTGGTGTTTTTAACCTGGGGTCTCTGAACTAGTTTATAAAAATATTTTGGTAACTGAATTTTAATATAATTGATTTCCTTTGTAAGCAAATGTATTTTATGCTTTTTAGCAACATTATTCTGAGGAGCCAGTAGGCTTTCCCCAGATTAGCAAAGGAGTCCATGACCCAAAAAAGATGAAGAATCTCTGCTTCAGCCCATCAATGTTGTGCCTAAAATATTAAAACCTAAGCTGAACCGAACACTCCAGATATGATCAGACCAGGACAGAACAGGGCTGTTACCTTTCATTCTTAGAGGATGCAGCCTAACATTGCATTGGCTTTTGTTGGCTCTCTTCTTGTGCCCTGGATCTATCTTTAGTGGACGCAAAGTCCACCAAAGTGCCAATCTTTTTCACGTAAAATATTGTTTCACTGTGCCACTCTGACCTTGTACTAGACTTTTTGTTTTAATCCAACTGTAAAACTGTACATCACCCCTATTGTATTTTATCTTTTAAATTTGACCTAATGTTCTGGCCTGTCAGAATAATTTTCAAAGGCTAGAAGTAAGTCTACCAGTGGCTAGGGGTCAGGAGGAGGGCTAGGTTTTAACTCACTAAAAAATTAGCTTCCTAATAAAGCTCTCCAGAAATAGAATATGCTCTTCCATTAGGTAGTGCTTTCTCAATTACTGGACATATTCAATTAGGTAAGATTATGATTTGCTGTGCTGTAAAACCAATTACTGAATGAAATAGATTGGACTATATCACTTTTGAGAGGTCCCTGCCAACCTTAGAATTCCTACAGAGTAACTTAGAATAAGGAAATTCTAAGTTTACTTTTATCTCTGGAAATAACAACTTCAATAATATCTTAACAGTTTGTCCTTGTTATTTGCAGAGGAGGAGGGAGTGGAGAGAGTTGGTCAACAAGATCTGGCCTGTGGCTTGTGATTTTGTTGATAATAGCTGCTTATAGAGATCAGCAAGTCTAGGCTTCTGAGATAGGGAGTAGGGAGCCATTGTAGGGTATTAATGGGAGTGATGACTTAACAGAATCAGAACAATTAGTTTAGTCCTGTGTGCTAGATGAAAACAGAAAAACTAGAGACAGGGAGGCCAGTGGCATTGCTGGTGCAGTAATTTAGGAAAGAAACCTTAGATTAGCTGTGAACATTGAAATGGAGTCATGGGGGGGACAAATGTGAGAAATATTTCAAGGGAAATACCGATAGGGCTTGGTGACTGCACATGGGAGATAATGATAATCTAGTTGACTGCAGTTCTGAATTCAGAAGAATAGGAAAATGCAACTGGTGAGAGAAGTGAAGGAGGGCAGTTGGTACATTAGAGGATCCAGCCTTGTGCAGATCTTTATTTTTAAATTTAATTTTATTATTATTTTTTAAAAGCCTTACATTCTGTCTTAGAATCAATACTGTGTATTGGTTCCCAGGCAGAAGAGTGGTAAGGGTAGGCAATGGGGGTCAAGTGACTTGCCCAGGATCACACAGCTAGGATGTGTCTGAGGTCGGATTTGAACCCAGGACCTCCCGTCTCTAGGCCTGGCTCTCAATCTACTGAGCTACCCAGATGCCCCCTCCTGCAGTCCTTTAAAGTTTCCCAAATGTTAACTCATATTGTCTTTACAACAACTCTGTGAGGTAGATAATTCAGGTAGTGTTAGCCTTGTTTTTATTAATACAAATATTAATATTAAGAGGTAGTGTAGGAGGCATCTGGGTGATTCAGTGGATTGAGAGCCAGGCCTAGAGATGGGAGGACCTGGTTTCAAATCTAACCTCAGACACTTCTTAGCTATGTGACTTCGGGAAAGATATTTAAACCCTGTTGCCTAGCCCTTATTGCTCTTCTGCCTTAGAATCAATACAAGACAGAAGGTAATGGTTTGGAAAAAAATAAAAGCAATGTGGAACAGTAGAAGGATCATAGGATTTAATATCAGAGGACATAGGTTCTTACTATCAACCATCTTACTATGGTTGCTTGGTATGATCTTGGGCAAGTCACTCAACTTTTTCTGCCTCATTTTACTCATCTGTACAATGAAGGGCTTGAATGGCCTCCAAATCTATTACTTTAGATAGTGTTTTGTAGTTACTGCAGTAAGTAATTACTGAATTGAAAACTTAGTCACCAGTACCTACCTCCGTTGAAATCACAGATGTATCAAGGATCAGACTGTCATTCATGCACAAGGTCTGGTCCCTGTGCTGCAGTCCTTGACAGTCTAGAAGAGTAGTTTGCCTCTCTCTCAGTGGGGAGAAGTCAAACTGTATCTTGAGCTCCACTGGAGAAGAGAGTTCACTTCTTGCTGGAAGGAACAAGAAGGACTTGGTAGAAGATGTAATAGTTGAGCTGTACCTTAGAGAAAGGATTTCAGCAGGTTGAGATGGGGAGAGCACATGGAGGTCACTCTAGCCTGAGGAATGATGAACAGGCCAACTTGGCTGGAGGAGAAAAATGCTTATGTGAGGAAAAACTGGAAAAAGGAATTAGGGTGCCTGCTCTCAACAGAAGAGACTTGGAAAGTTAGGGTGGAGTTCTGGGCAAAGAAGAGAACAGGGGAGTGATCTCCTCTTTTCCCCGTACATGAAGGTCTGTCCTTCGTAGCTTTGTAAAGACTCTCCTGTGATTGAGTGAACTGACCAGGTGCACTAGTACTTAAATTCTGTCAGGGGATTTCTAAAATTATAGTTTGATATACATTTTATTTATTTTTGTTTCACTATTATTATGTTTTCTTGTTTTCAACTAATAAAAGAATCAGAAAAGTTTCATTTAAATGCAAAGATCTATGCTTTCTAACCAGAGTAGTTCATCACAGTTCCATTTTAAGTCTATAAAGACTCAGTTTAGGAACAGCATCCTCCCATCTCAGAGAACTTTCTGGGATCTGTTAGAAGACAGCCAAGCGGTCGTCATCATTTACTTTGAAATCGGGATCAGAGTGTTCTTTCATAGTCACTTGTGGAGAATCCTCGACCTCCTGGTGCTGAAGCCCTCTGTTCCTCCACTGTACCAACTGACAAGCCCCCAGCACTTCCTCAGGCAAACTGCTTTCAGATTACTTGTTGCCAGGTCTCTGCAAAATGGTTTTCCTTTACTGATAAAGGACCTTCTTTTGCACTTTTAAGCATTGGCATCTTTTTACTCAGCAGGCTTTGGAAAGACAAGTTTTCCCATTTGTACTTGGAACCCTTAACAAAACTACCCTTAGGAAGCCAGCTGAATGCCACGGGTCTGGGTTGGTTTGGAGGGGCCTAAGTAGTTGTGTGTGGGGTTAATCAAACGGCAGGCTATGTTTGGGGTGATCAGTCATGACTGTTCTGAAAAGAAAGTTGGTATAAGTCATTGGACTTTTGGTGCCCCTTGGAATATGAGTAGGAGTTTGGAGGTCAAATCCCTGGCAGCTCCAGGGGAAAGTATCTATAAGGTTCTAAACTGGAGGCAGATGGAGATATTGGGAGACAGTTTTCTAATCTAGACTAATGGGTAATAGATGTTTTAATTTAGTAAAATAGGGACTCTCCTGATAGGGTTTTTTAACATAGTAAGTGGAAATTAGATATCCTTTTCTCCCTGTTAAACTATAGGGAGATTTCAGCATCACCCTACATAGAAAATATAAATTCTTTTTTTAATTTAATTTAATTATTATTTTTTAAATTTAAACCCTTACCTTCCATCTTGGAGTCAATACTGTGTATTGGCTCCAAGGCAGAAGAGTGGTGAGGGCTAGGCAATGGGGGTCAAGTGATTTGCCCAGGGTCACACAGCTGGGAAGTGGCTGAGGCCGGGTTTGAACCTAGGACCTCTTGTCTCTAAGCCTGCCTCTCAATCCACTGAGCTACCCAGCTGCCCCTGAAAATATAAATTCTTAGAAAAATTAAACTGCTTTCAGAGAAAGCTAGACCAGTCATTATTACCCTAATTGATTTGTTAATAAATGAGTTCATTTTGTGTAGCAAAATAAAACTTAGGGGAGACATTCTAAGTCTACTTATACCTCAAATACATTTGCATTGTATCTCATTATCTAGGTATAGTGATACCTAGTTAACAAGAAAATGCTCTGAACCTTTTTGGGGGAGGTGAGCTGGTGGGAGTGGACTGGGAATCTGAATTGTATTTTCACTACAATAGCAGCTGTGCATATTAACAACCCAAGGGGCCTCCTGGGGGCACCAGGAAGTTAGGGGTTTGACCTTGACCCCCACACTTGGTATTCTTCTGAGGCAGGACCTGAATCCTCATTTTCCTGATACCAGAGTTGACTTCAAGGCCCTTGACATGGTGTTTTGTTATGTTATTTTCATTTAGTGATTTTTTTCCCCTCCCTACTTGATAAATCATTGTGACAGCCTTTACCTGTTGGTTTTGGGGAGGACTGAGAGTTTGATGGATTACCTTCTAATTAACTATATACCAGTTAGAGATGTTTCGGAATGTTCAAGGGAGGAGCTGAATAATGAACTTTCAAACATGTATGAATACCCAATCCAGGTCATTGAAAGTCTTTGGTCATCAAGAGGGCCAATGATCTGTTACTTTATTGATTATGGTGTTGGCCTAATCAGTAAACTGATATTCTTACTCCAAATCAGTCTGTTGAAATAATTAAAATCTAGTCAGTAGGTGAAATTGAAGAGAGAGAGCATTTCAGGTGTGGGGGAGAGAGAAAATAAATGCCTGGAGTCAAGAGATGCAGGGCCTTATTGGAATAGGCAGGAGATCAGTGTCATTGGATCTAGGGATATATGTCAGGGAATCAGGTGTAAGAAACCTGGAGTAGTAGGAGGGAGCTGGGCTGTGAAAACCTTGAATGCTAAATGAGCATTTTGTGTTTGATCATTGAGGCCACGCCATAGGCAAACACAGGAGTTTACTGAGTAGGGAAGTGATGTGATTGGACTCACTCTTTGGTGTACAAATGGAGGGAGAACTGTAGAGTCTGTGGTGATAGAGGCTCTGGCAGGCTATTGCAAGAGTCCAGGTGGGAGATGTGTCCAGCTTGCCCTAGAGAGGTAACAAGGCAGTGAATTCGAGAGGTGAAATTGGCAGGCCTTGCCAACAGATTGAAGATAAAAGTTTTGAGAGAGGGTGAAGAGTTGAGAATGACTCCTAGGCTGTCAGCCTGAGGGTCTGGGAGGATGAGATGGCCCTTTACAGTAATAGGGAAGGTAGGAAAGTAGTGTAAATTTTAGGGGGAAAGATAATGAAGCTGCTTTTGGATATATTGAATTTAAGATGTTGGCTTGCCATCCAGTTAAGATATGTCTGAAACACAGTTGGAGATGACAGAATGGAGGTCAGCAGAGAGTTTAGGGCAGAATAAGAAGATTTGAGAATCATTATCATAGAGGTGGTAATTTAATCCATGGGAATTAATGAGATCACCCAGTGAAGTAATGGAAGGGGAGAAGAGAAAGGTCTCAGGACAGACCCTGAACTTCAGTTGAATAATTTGAATAATAAATCAAATAATTCAATCTACATAACTGCAAAAGTTTAAATTTAGGTTTTATGACTAAATATGAGAATTCTAAAGTAATACTGTGGTCGCTGATTTTAAAATATAGCTTAAGTCAAAATTACTTTTAGCAGCTTTATTTACAAAGAAGTGGAAAGAGTGAAAGTGGAAAAATGTAGACAAAGAGATAGATTCTAATAAACCTACCAGCCTTTCTCCTGAGAAGCTAGGCTCAGCCTTAGCTGGGGCTTCCCTAAATCCCTTGTCTCCACGTGGATTTCCCAGTAATCCTCAGCCAGAGGTCCAGTTGGTGTTTATCACTAGATTTCCACCAACTCAGCCTCCTCCAAAGCCAATGCAGGAATCTTACCACTCACTCCAGAAGCCAGGAAGGAAATGAATCTCTGGAACCAAACTCTCCAGAAGCCAGGAAAGGAAAGCCTCTAGACCAGTGATGGGCATGCTGCAACCCCCTGAAGTGTTCTATCCAACCTTGACATCTTTCCTAATCTGACCAATACAGTGAGTAGGATACAATACAATGAAGCCTTAGAAACAGACTGACAGAGGAGCATTTCCTTTCCTTTGATCCCCTTTTTGAAAAGTTTGCCTATCACTGCTCTAGACCATGTTGGTCTCTTCCCTTTATGCTCCTATTTTCCACATCACTTCTTGTCACTTCCCCCTCTTCACAGAAACCAATCACAGTCTTTCAATTTGCCTAGCACTGCCCAAGGTGGGGGGGTGCAGTAGCCTTTGGAGGTGTGAGCTTACTCTAGTAAGTGACATGAACTCTCATACTTAATGGTAAGTAGGGGCATTTTAAGTTCTTGATTTGATTAACTAAAAATAGACAAGGGGTGAGTTAATCCTATCTTCACATGAATAATTATTTATTGGACATTTCAAATTGATTATCTTAGAGACAATTTGAATTCCAGCATATACAAAACAGAATTCATTTTCTCTTCCCTTAGACCTCTCCTCTGTTATAAACCCCTTGTTTCTCTTGAAGGCATCATCCTGCTTCCTGTCCCAGTTTCTTAGTTTTTCTATCAGGTCATTTCCCTTGCCCCCCACATTGACTGAATTACCAAATTTTGTTGTTTCTAACAACACAAAGTCCCTTCAAGTTTACTGTTTTTTTCCCACAAGAAGAAGGAAATAAGCATTTTTTATATGCTTAATGCTCTTCTAAGTACTAGAGATGCAAATACAAGTAAAAAGAAAAGTAATTCCTGCCTTCAAGGAGCTTACATTCTTATAGAGGAAGATAACATGCAGAAAAGGGCTGAAAATTGGAGGGTGGTAGGGCATGAATGTAAATGGCACAGGCCATTATTTTTAAGTCCAGAGAGCCAGGAACAGGGTTAGGAAAAAAATGAAAGCAGATCATCCTGGGACCTTCTACAAAATGGAAGCTCCAGGAGAAATTTAAAGGGAAGAAGTAGGATAGTTCCAGGTAAAAGGCCTAAAAGAGATGGGAAGATCTTAGGGATGGGGAGCACTGGAGGCATGGCTTGGAAGTCCAGGAAGTCAGGAATAGGACTCCTTTCTCAGCTCATACCCATCTCATTTGTCACCCCAATTGTTTGATTAATCTTTTAGTTGATCTGCCAGTCTCCATCTTATCCCACTCCAATCTGTCCTTTGCATTGCTGCCAAAGTGATTTTCCTAAGAGTAGATCTGTCCATGGTCCTTGGTAGTTCCAGTGGTTCTCTGTTGCCTCATTGTCCAAATAAAAGTCATAAGCTCCTGACTTTTGACAGTGCCAGGCACATAATAAGCACTATGCAAATATTAGCTTTTTTAAAAAAGCTATTAGCTAATTTCAAAACCCTTCACAAGCTGCTGCCAACCTAGCCTCATTTTACATTACTTCCCTTCCTTTGCTCTAGTCTAGCCAGATCTGGTTTTTCTCTCTCTGGTCTTGGCTTTTGCATTGGTTTTCCCCAACATGTGGCATGTACTTTCTCCTTTGGTCTGTCTTCTGAAATCTGTCAAGATGTCTCTCCTTATCCCTGTCCCCCAACTGATAGTACTTGTATTTATTTTGAATTTAATCTGTTTATATCATTCCTTATATACTTAGATATGTTTAAGGCATACCTCATTTTTATTGTGCTTTGCAGGTGCTTCATTTTTTGCAAGTTCAAGGTCTGTGGCAGCTCTGCCTTGAAGAATTCGATTGCCTTTTTTTCCAATAGCAGTTGTTCATATTGTGCCACTGTGTCATATTTTGGTAGTTCTCACAACATTTTAAACTTTTTCATTATTATTTTTATTATCGTCATCTGTGGTCAGTGATGTTACTGTTGTCATTGTTTTGGGGCACCATGAACTGGCAAACTGAATTGAAAATTGTTCTGTATATTTTGACTGCTCCACCAGCTGGCCATTTCCCTATCTCATTCCCTCTATTTGGGTTTCCCTAGTCCCTGAAACATAAAAATATTGAAATTAGGGCAGTTAGTAGTCTTACATTGGCCTCTTGAGTATTCAAGTGAAAGGAAGAGGAAAACTTCATTGTTATCTTATTTTAAGAAATCGCCACACACCCCAACCTTCAGCAGCCATCAACATCCCAGAATAGTATCTATCAACATCAGGCAAGACCCACCACCAGCAAAAAGATTACAACTCTATGAAGGCTATGATGATGGTTAGCATTTTTTAACTAAGGTATGTACATTGGGGTTTTTTTTTAAGACATAAAATTATTGAAGACTTAATAGGAGGCTAATTTCATAGCCCAGAGTTCCTGAGCCAGGTTGGTGGTCTTATTTTAGTGATGGGTATGGGGGGAGAAATAGGTAGAAACAACTAGATTGGGCAGTTGAATGAGTGAGTAGTGTGGTACTCTGCCATTCTCCTTCCACATCTCCTCTCCAATAGTTGAATTAGTGATTTGTATTCTTCTGAGAGAAAAAAGGCCGAGAACCATCTTATTTTAGAGAAATCACTAGATAGCCACAGATACAAATATTAATATGAAAAGTCTCCTTCCAATTCAAAGAGTGTTTTATTCCTGAAAATGAGAGCAGGAGTAAAATATGCTGATAACTGCAACATTCTTTGCTTATGAAGGTCAAGTATACCAATTCCTGTTGCTCAGGCTTGAGTTTTAATAGCCTTGGGGCCCGACTCTGCTGCTGTCCTGTCATTCTTGGTTATGGAGCTATCTGATTTTTCAGTAAAGAACTGTACCTTGGTTAACAGAGACACCATGGTACCTGAGACAGAAACTGTATAGGAGGCCTGTATCCCTGGTATTGATGTCTACCGGCCACAGGGTAGGGCTCTTGTTGAATCTTGCATTCAGAATTTGTCTACTTGAACCTCTGTGCCCTCTCCTCTAATATCTTAGGCACTTGGCCCTGCTTGAGTGGGCCCAAGGAAGAGGGGGAGCTTGTGGTTTTGGGGGCCACTTTTTCCATTTGCAAATCTCTCTGATTCCAAGTTCTTCCTTACACAGAGCCCAGGTGTGCCTCCTTGAAACTTTACTTGTTGTCCTCGATCTAATTCCTGAAGTAGCATAGATTGTCTGTTTGCTTGACTCAGGTTTCCATTGCATTGTTGTGAGTGTCCTTTTTATTGAAGCAGACCTCACCTTCTCCCAGACTTCCCATGCTGTCTAGTATTCACTGCCACACTGGCCATGGGTATTTGACAGCAAACTCAGGGCAAGGCTGAGTTTGATCCCAGATGGCCTTATTGCTTATTTTGTGGACTCAGCTCTGCGTTACAGGGTGATGCATGATTGTAGCCACTCATCCCAGCAGCAAGGACATGGGAGGAAAGGCTCAGGCCCTTTCTTCCTTCTTCCCATCTCAACTCTTGTCACCCACACACCACATTTTGTCCCAGCACCACATATTTATAGACCAATTAAGTTCAAGATAAGCTATCCCATTCTCACTATCTGGCTTCCTGAAATACTCTTGCAGAATTTATAGTGCAGCTACACCATTCAGCCCTGTCCTGAATTCCTCCTGCAGTGGCCACTTTGAGGGGGAAGGCACCACCTATATCCTTGTGAGATTGAAGGATTTAGAATTGTGAACACTGTAGAGGTCATCTAGCTCCTCCCTCCACTCTTCTCCCCACCCCCTGGCATTTTACAGGCAAACTAAGGGACGTGGTTGGGAAGGGGCTGGCCCAGGTCCCAGAAGTAGCCAGTCAGAATTTGAGAAGGCCCAGTGTGTGTGGACTTGGAGTCAAGAAGACCTGAGCGAGTTCAGATACTGCCTCAGATTCTTTTCTTTGTGACCATGGGCACGTTACCTAACCCCACTATGCTTCCCTTTTCTCCCTCTGTAAAATGAGGATAATATTAGCACCTTCTTTTGCAAAGCACAATGTAAACCTTAAAGAAATCTAAGTGCTAGTTTTTGTTATTATTATTATTATTATTATTATTGTTAGTCCTTGTTTGTACCTATCTATTTGCATGTTTTCTTTCTCCATTAGACTATGAACTGTAAGAGGGGAAAACTAGATATTTAAGGAATGATCACCAGAAATTGATTAATTCGATTTCAAATTAAAATAGACCCAAGTCAGGATGACTTTTATGGTGGTTTATTTACAATTAGGAAGGTTGAAGATAGGGAAGTTGAGAGAGAGAAACTCTGGCCAGGACCCGAGGCCTGAACCAGGTGGAATTCAGAGGCCCCAGCAGAGGGGCACAGAGGTTAATTAAACAAGGCTTCTAGCCACAAGGCCTCCTCCAAGAAGAGAGGCCTCCCTGAGGGGAGAGCCTCCAGAAACGCCAAGGGAAGAGAAAGAGAGTCAGCCTGACTTACCCATGTGACAATTCAAAGGGAAGCCGTCTGAGGTCTCACCAGAGATCCTTCAACACCAAGTTCAAAGTGCCAACAACCTCCACAGGGAGTTACCATCATATTTAAAAGATAGCATCTTTCGGCACTTCCTGCAACTTCGGTTTCAAGTGGACAAATGGCAGCCTCAACACTGTTTTGGACTGCCCTTGTTTTTGATTTGTTACTTACTATCACGTGTGGGTAACAGACCTTCCCCTCCCCACTAAGTTGGGAGGGGTGACATTATTTTTGATGGCTAGAGTCTAAACAATGAATGAGGATGAGCTAATTCCATTTACACAGAACTCCTTAAAAACAGCTTTAGCTTTTCTTTTTGTTTAAGGTGTAGCCCTACTTGGCACATAGTAGACTTTTTGTTTTTTAAACCTTTACCTTCTGCCTTAGTATTAATTCTAAGAAAGAATAGCTATAGCTATAGGGCTAGGCAATGGGAATTTAGAGACTTGCTCAGGGTCACATAGCTAGGCAGTGTCTAAATCCAGATTTGAACCCAGGTCCTCCTGACTCCAGATCTGATGCTGTATCCATTGTGGTACCTAGCTGCCCCACATAGTATGTTCCTAATGCTTGCTGACTTATTTGTCGTCTTCTTTGATAATTCCTCTGACTTGAATTGCTTCTTTTTCTGTTGTCATGACCATGTCTTCTTCCCCTTCTATACCTTGTGGTGTCTCATTTTCCCTGGGTTATAGACACTCTGTGAATTTTCTCTCTCTTTCTGTAAACCTTTCCTAGAGGGAAGAGAAGGGAACAGCCTTTATTAAGTGCCTCTTATGATACCAGACACCCCAAGGCTAAGTGTTTTACAAACATTATCTCCTGTAACCCTCACAGTAACCCTGAGAGGTCTGTGATCTTATTGTTCCTGTTTTTATAGTTGAGGCAGACAGAGGCTAAATGACTCGCCCAGGGTTCCACAGCTAGTAAATGTCTGAACTCAGATCTTCTGGACCCAGTGGCTTGTATACTGGCACCCCCTCAAGATCAGTAGTGTCAAACCAGGCTATACAGCTACAGATCCCTGTGCTGCTGTATATTGACTGAGAAAAGCATAAATGGACATTATTTTATATTTTTACTTGCTTAGTTATTTCCCTGCCTTCTAGGAGCATAGGGACATATTTTCAATACCTTGCATATAGATAAGATGACACCCTGTCAAAGGCACACTGATTAGAGGGTACAGCACAGAAAATTGAAATGAAGAGTGGATGGGAGACAGCTGGGTGAAGAGAATGCTAAGAATGTAGTCTGGGGGATCTGGGTTCAAATATGACCTCAGACACTGCCTCTTTGGGTGACCCTGAGCATGTCACTTAACCCATTTGTCTAGCCCTTGGCCATCTTTCTTAGAATTGTTACTAAGAGAGAAAGTAAGAATTTTTTAAAAAGTGGCCAGTAATGACCAGGAGCTCTAAAGCTCTTGTGATTGTGCATTGGCTACAGCCCAGTTCAGGCCCTCTTTACTTCCTGCTTGAATTATTGCAGTAGCCTTCTTCTTGGTCTTCCTTGTTGTCACCCTATTAACATAGAAATTCCTTGTGAAAAGGGATTGTTTTGTTTATTGTATTTTCATCTCTTTGACTTAGCATAGTTCTTGGTGTTTAGTAGGTGCTTGATGAATGTTTTTTGAGTGATGGCCTCATGCTGCCTCTTTACTCCTCTTTTACTCCAGGTGCCAAGGTTTTTTTGAGGCACAGGTCCGACTGTGTCACCCTTCTGAATGAGTTTCTTCAATGGTTCAAGCTCCATTGGTTCCCTATTACTTCTTTTTTATACTCTGGCACTTTCCACTTGTCACAACTCAATCCCTTCTTATCCTTCCTATCCTTCTTAGGCATTGCTCCCTTCTATTTGTTATACTGACTTTCTTAGTTTCTCACATATAACACTCCACCTCTAGTTTTCCCAGATTCCCCAGAGATATTAGACTTTGAGATCTGGTAAAAAGAAAATGGAATTCCCAAGAATTCTTGAGAATTCCTGAAATCAAGTTATTTTGTATTTTCATAACATTTATGTTTTCAAATAATAATGAATAAACATCATAAACAGTGAATCATTTTTCTGTGATACGGTTATGCTAACAGCTCCAGAGGTTTTCTATTAATAAAAATATATAATAATGTACGGTGTATTATTTTAAACCAATATATTATGACAGTGATTTAAAACATATCCAGCAACAAGCTGATGTCCTTTATCTTTCTTAAAACATTTTCAACAGTCTTCATATTCTTTACTCATTATAGGTATCTACTGATTTGTTCAGTAAATAAGAAATAACTGATTTGTTTAGTAAATAAGAAATAATAAGTTTAATAGTACATATGAAGAAGTACATAACTGATAGACCTTATTAGGTAGCATTTATATAACTTTCAGATCTCCTAATAAAGTTAATAGTGTTATATAGCACTATGTGTCAAAATTGCCAACTTAAAAACTTAATTTGTTTCCAAAACTTATTTCTTACTCATAGAATTCGTATAAAGTATGCTATTTATTAACATTGACGTTTATTTTATTTGCAAGAATGGCTCATTATTAGCAGCAGACAAGGCCATAAACTTACACTTATAACATGGCAACAGTTATAAATAAGACTACTTCTCTCTTCCATGTGCCTTTCCTGATTCTAGTATATGTTGACTGTAATCTTTAATTACAAGTGTCAATATTCCCTGCTTTTGCTTTTACATCATTGAATTCCTTTGAACTGGTAACATCTTTATATTGATCATTTTTAATTTTCACAGGAAATTATGACCCTTCCTCCCACCGCCTCAATTTCTCAAGTGATTTTTCTCAGGATCTAGGAAAATATACCCAAGAAATTACCATAAGTTGTCGTACTCTTTATAGGACCAAGTCAGAACCAAAATGGCAGAGCAACAGGAAGAAGTTTACTGAACTTTTCTCCCTCTCAGGCTCCTTTAGACAGGTCTAGAAGATGTATTAGATCCAACCCTGATGGAGAAATCCAAGAAAAAAATCCCCGTGATTAATTTTTCCAGCTTAGTTGGCATAGGAAGAGGCAGATGTTCAGGCATTGGGGTCTGGCCAGGAGAACACCACATGGGAAATGCTCCAGTGTGTTGGGAAGTGCCCAGATGGGGCATAGTGACAGGTCCCAGCTGTCAGCTTTGTTACCTCTTCCCCAGTTCTGAATCAGATCCAGGGCAGAATAAAAAAGGGAAATGTCCCCAAACAGGCACATACTGGGATAGAGTCCCACAGGGACTGTGAAGAAGCTCGTTCAGAAGTAAGCAGCAGCTATGTGTTCCCAGACCCCAGAAGCAGAGATGGGTCTTAGGTTCATCTTCTGTACTGGTCTGAAGGCTGTAGAGGAATAGCCAGGATAGACATCTCATACCAAAAAGGAGCCTAAAGCCTGTCATCCTGAATTAGCACAGCTCTCCAGCTGGTGGATAGGAGCTGAGTCCAGCAACAGTTTACCGTTGCTCAGATCCAAATTCCCAGGGATGGGGGTGGGGGAAGGATGAGGGGGACAGTGATGAGACTTTGCCCTGAATCACACAACTTTGGGAGCACTGAAAGTTTACCAGATCCCCAGCCTGAGCTGTCTACACCCAAAATCCTGGAATGATATAGCACTCAGCAACAACTAGGAAAGCAGCAAGAGGACTAGCCTAGACCTTCCCTTCAGAAATGCATAGAGCCAAGTCCTTATGTCAAATCTAAAATCAGGAAGTAGACTGGAGGAATGAGCAAACAAACAAAAAAAAGGAATATTATCATAAAAAGCTGTTATTGTGAAAGAGATGCTCAAGACATAAGCATGGAAGAGAATGTCCTCAAAACATCCAAAGCATAGCCTCAAAGAAAAACACTGGATATAAATTCAACTATCATTACTGGAAAAGATGAAACATGAATTGAACAATTTCTACAATCGAAATGGAAGTGATAGAGGAAGAAATTGAAAATGAAATGAAGTTATGGAAGAAAGAATTTTAAAAGGAATTAATAGCATAGTTCAAGAGGTATAAAATTTTACTCAAAATAATTCTCTGAAAATTAGAATGGACCAAATAGAAACTAATGACTCTTATGAGACAACAAGAAATATTAAAGCAAAGTCAAAAGACTTGCAATAATAGCATTTTTCACAAATGCTATTTGCCTATAAGAATATAGCAGATAAGAGTGTTTGATTTGGATTTTGGGAGAACTCAGTTCAAATTTTGCCTTCAGCATTATTAGGTAAGATACTTTACAACCTTTGGACTGTAAAATGAGAGTAGCTTTAATACCTACTTCATAGGGTGTTGAATTTCATATGTGTTGTGGTGAATATTGAACCACTGTCAGATTGGGGGGACCTAGTGAGTGCTCTAGCACTGGAGAAGGCAGATGTCCAACTTTTTAAAGCAAAGCAGAGAAAGGGAAAAACTATCCTAGCAAGATTTTAAAATTTATTATTAAAGAAGTGTCTGGTGAAAATGCATAGAAGGAAGTAGTGATCTCAGAGGATGAGTATAGCTTTATCCAGAACAGGCCATGCTAAGCTAACTTCAATTTCCTCTTTTGATATTGTTACTATGATGATAGATCAGCATTCTGTTACAAATATTAATGATATGGAGATAGGTTTTGAACAACGATAAATGTAAAACCTAGTGGAATTGCTCATTGGCTCCAGGAGGGGAGGGAAAGAACATGAATCAAGTAACTATGGAAAAATATTCCAAATTTAAAAAAGTGATAGATCAGAGAAATATGATAGATTGTTTTCATAGTTTTTATCCAAGCCTTTAAATGTGTTTCTCCTTTTGTGTAATCCAGATCAAATTGCTTACCATTTCTGAGATGGGGTGAGGGAAGGGAGGGAGACAATTTGGATCTTATCATTTCAGAAATATATGTGGAAAATTGCTTTTGAATGTAATTGGGAAAATAAAATGTCTTTGAATTAAAAAAAAAAAGAGTTGGAACTACTATTTTAAATTTAAAATATACAGTGGAACCCAAGCTGAATACAGTGGAGACTGAAGATTTTATACATAGTGGTTTTTCTTTCCCTGTTATTTGTCTAGGAAAATATTCATGTTTTTTTGATCTTTGTCAATTATGTAGTAATAAAAAGGAAATTTATGATTGGATAAACTTGACCATCTTTGTCTTCAACAAAATCACTGATCAAAATGTTTAATAGCAGAAGGCCAACCTCATAGAGATATAGGCTTGACAGCAGCACAATTTGATTGGAAACTGGTTGAATGGAGGATAATTTGTTCTTTCATGTTCCCAGTGGAACTTTTTTTAAGCAATTAGATCTGTATTATACATGTATTATGCAAAACATATATTGGTTACTGTTTTAAGAAGATGCTCTTAGAAAACCCAAACCCCCAAATAAAATCTTAAATAACCTAATGTGGAAGTTAATGTGCTTTGATCTGCATCTAACTCCAGCAATTCTTTTTTTGGAGATGTATAACCATTCTTTGTCATAAGTTTTTCAGAATTGTCCTAAATCATTGGATTGCTGAGAGTACCTAAATCTTTCACAGTTGATCGTTGTATAGTATTGTTTTTACTGTGTACAATATTCTCCTAGTTCTGCTTATTTTGCTTTGCACGAGTTCATGTAGATCGTTCCAGCTTTTTCTGAAATTATCCTGTTTATCATTTCTTATAGAAGTGGTTCGAACTCTTGCTTGCTTGTGTGTCTTTGAACATTCTAGTGCTCTCTTCTTTGGATAATGTATTTTTTACTCTTACTATTGTTAATCTACCTTACATCGTTCCCCACCCCCCTATACCTACCACTTCTACACCCCTCCCCTGCCCTGTCCCCTTCATCCCCCAATGAAAAGCCCTCTATTGTAACAGACAAGTATAGTTAGAGAAAACAAATCCATAACCTTAGCCATATCAGAAGATTCAGATCTTGTTCTCTGTGTCTGGCTCATCAACTCTGCCAGGAGGTCAGAACTGGGGGTCCCAGTTTCATTGGTCACATTCTTATGTCTTTCACAATACAATAATTTGTTGTATGAATTGCTCTAGATCTGTTCATATCACTCTATATCACTTCATATAGATCCTCTCAGGATTTTGTATCTGTTCTTTATGTCACCTTAAATATTCTGTTCTCTTTATAGAGCATGGTTTCAGTTCTTCATAACAATAAAAAGTGCTTCTACAAAAAGCACTTTTTACATATGGATATTTTCCCTCTTTTTTCTTTTGAGGTTCACAGTTCTATTTAATTTGAGGATGACACAGAACTTGGAAAGATAGCTTATATGCAAGAAGACAGAGTCCAAATGGGAGGGGGATTGTGTTTGAACTGAAAAGGTTGTAGGCAAAATCAAATAATAAGAAATTTAATAAGATAAATGAAAAGTCTTCTACCTTGTTTAAAAATCAATTTTATGAAAACAAAATTGGGAAATGGTTCTAGAGAGTGTTTATCTGAAAAAGATCTCTGGGTTTAATGGTTTGTAAATTCAATGAGTTAATTGTGTGATGTAGAAGCCAGAAAGGCTGCTGTAAGCTTGAGTGGTGCAGAGAAAATGGTCTGGCCAAGTCACACCTGGGGAGCATATGCCCAAGTATCTGTATGTGGAGATATACTGTAAAGTGGAAACTAGGGTTTGGTTAGACTGAATATTATAAGTTTTGTTTGCCAAGGAATTGATTCAATTCCTAATGAAAAACCTCAAGTCAGAATGACTTTTATGATAGTTTATTTACAAATGAGAAGAGAGAATGAAAGTAAGAAAATCAGAGAGAGGATAGGGCACGATATCTAACCTAACACACTGAGTAATTTGCTCGGGGGCCCCTGGCTCAACCCAGGTGGGTCTAACTAGTCCTCAGTCAGAGAAGCCTCTGCCTTGAGCCAAGGGCTGAGGGGATGAACGAAGCAAAAGCTTCTGTCACGAAGCCTCTCTTGAAAGGAGAGTTCCTTCAGAGGAATCCAGGAAGAGTCAGCCTTTACACCCACCACGTGAGAGTGCAAAGGGAGAGATCTAAGAAACAGTCTCACCAAGGTCTCAGGACTCACGTCCAGCATCTCCAACTTTGAGCTCCAGCGCCAAGAAATGAACAAGACCGGAACTACAGGAAGTTGTTGCTCCCTTTTAAAGGTGCTTCTTTTGTGTCACTTCCTCCAACAAGAATTTTGTGGGTTTCAAAGTCTCACAGTGCTCAGTACATTGTTAGCACACAATTGGCATTCAATACACATTGAATGCAGGGCTTCCTTAGGCTACATAATATAATTCTAGTTAAATGTTCCCATCAACTTTTGAAGCAGGGGGTATTAGTATCATTAAAAAAACAAAAAACTTCTTTCTTATTATCAATTCTAAGGCAGAAGAGCAGATCACTTAGGCAATTGAGGTTAAGTGACTTGCCTAGGGTCACACAGCTAGGATGTGACCAAAGCAAGATTTGAACCCAGACTCTAGGCCTGGTGTTCTACCCACCATGATTCCTAGCTGCTTTAATAGTATCATTTTTCATGTCCTGAAAGAAGATAAGGCAAATACAGTATACCAAATTGAAAATTGGAGATGAAATACTGAAAAAAATTATAATTTTATAATCCAAGTGCATTTTATGTGACTTTTTCTTTTTCATGATTTCACAGGGATCTAGAAAAGGTAGCAGACCTATAACTGTAAATAATTACTTTGTTGCATTCATTGTGATGCTTGTCCAGCCTCAGATACTCATCAGCAATGTGACCCTGGATGAGTCACTTCACCTCCATCAGCCTAAGTTTACTGATCTCCAAAATGGGGATCATACTAGCTCCTACTTTCCAGTGTTGTAATGATGATCAAATGAGGCAATGATTGTAAAGCACATAGCACGGTGTCTAGCAGAGAGTAGGTACTATATAAATGTTAGCTATTAATTCCATTCCCATATTTGGGATAGGGTGTGTAGGAACATTCTATCCATTTAACCAGAACAGAAGCTTTTTATATCAGTTTTGGTGCTGCAGTGGAGTCTGGCTCTTAGTAGCAGCAGCTGTGTAAAACATTGGATTATATACTATGTGGAAGCTGAATTTAGTTTGCCTTGGTGTTTGGGCATAGTGTTGGGGGTGATTGTGGTCTGCATTTCAGCCAACCTGAGCTGAAAAGTTGTCATTCACCTGGATTTAGAAACTCAAAAATAATTTGGGGGGAGGGGGTGGGGAGCACCTGGTATGTGTCCTAGATGATCTCTCATGTTTCTCTCGTTATGTACTTCACATTACCTCTTGGAGGAAAAATGAATACTGTATCAAGTATGTTAAAAAGATGAGATAATTCCATATTATATTTGTTGTACTGAATAGTTCTCAAATGACTTGAGTTTGATGCAAATATAATTCTAGCAGAACTTGGTTGCAAGTGAATACTAGAATTAGAATATATAGATAATTCTCACTATAGATTTTTTCCCCTATAAGAATCACTTTAAGATGAATATAGAAAGAATTTTTTCCAGGAGGAATAAGAAATTGTGGTAGATGGTCTTGGCTTGTGTGATCACTGTTAGACTCATATAACTTTGCCATCTCAGTTTGACCTATAATTGGGTATTTTTTCAGTGATGCCTTTATTTGGGGGATAAGACAGGGAACAATAGAACTAATTCTAAAGAAGAAGGGAAACAACCAAATAATTCTTATACTTTGAAATCTTTCCATTTTTGTTTAAATTCAAGACAGGTTAAAAATTAAGAAAATGCATGTAATAGTTTTTATTTATGAGGTACTTCTTGATCAGTATCCATTGGTTTTCAACTGAGAAAATATGTGGTTGAGTTTTTAATAAAAGCTAAGAAATAAATTTATGTATACTTTTTTATAGCACCTAAATAAAACAAATGATTCTTGAATAATCAAATATAGTAAAACTGGCCTGCTAGAACTTTTCAGATTATTTTACTAATGAGATTTAACAGATTTTTGTTATAAGGTCATTTTCCATTGATTAGAGTCCCATAGGAAAAGATTATAAATTGATTCCTGAAGTTCTCAATTTTTAGTCTCTTGATAAAATACCAGGAGCCCTGATTCTGCTTCCCTTGTGCCTCTCCTATGGTTTTTGGTACCCTAGAACTTGACCTCTATCATATTTGGAATAGTAAAGTATTATGTTTGCACCATATATTTAGGAGTGCTAACTGCCTGGGTGACATTACACTTTTCCTATCTTGTTTTAGAATCCCAATTGAATAGATTAGTATAGAAATGAGAATTTGTGACATACAACATTCTCTTTCTGAGAGTCAAGATGGTTACATTTTTGGTTTTTTTTCCACAAAGCTTGACAGTGTGTAGTTTTTAAGGAATATTGCTTAATTCAGGATTTAGTTTCTTTTTTTTTTTTTTCTGAAGGAAAAGTGGAATATTGATAACTTTTTGGAAACTTATTTAAAAGCAAAATTTTGATTTTTGAGTTTTTAAACACTTTCCAGCATCTAGTTCCTTGGACAAATCTCTATGGGGTTTTCTTGTGTATCTTGACTTTTCTTTTCTTTTTTTTTTTTGGATTCTTGGTAGTTGGACTAGTGGATGGAAGATAGGACATGGACTTGGGAAGATTTTTGCCTAAAGTCCACTTTTATATTTTCCAGTGAATGGTGTGACCATGGGCAATTCATTTAACTTCTGAATCTTAGTTTCCTCATCTGTATACTTTGGGTATTAATGTCTCTCTCATGGGGTTGTTAGGCCCAAGTGAGATGTCATAGGTAAAGTGATTTGCCACATAAATGCTTGTTAGCGAGGTTCTCTCTTCAAAAGCACAATTGAGAATTACTTTCTAATGCCCTTGCCTTGGATATTTCTCCACTTACTATCTTGCTTTGGGAATATTTTCTTCAATTCTTCTGTTCTCTTAGCTCTTCCCTTACTCTTAGATATGATCTTGTCTCTCAAATTTTTCTGGCAACATTTTTGCTTCCTATTTTCAGAGAATCTTCTGGGAAAATGCCAAGCTTTTATATATCAGCATTCTATATGGTTGTACAGATTTCATCAGCGAAGAAAAGGATGATCTCTTTGCCTAGAATATTAGAATATTAATCTCTTAAGGAAATGTTCAGTTTTGTAGTTGATATATTTCCCTGTATTAAGTTCTGTTGTTTCCTTCTTGAATTCTACAAACATAAACCAATAAGGCATGGTGACTTGAACTTGGACAATTTTCCTTCAGGGAGCTTGTCTGTAGTATAAAAGTGAAATAGCTGGTAGATAGAGATCATTGTGATCTAAAGCAGACAGATGGAGGAACATCCCAGTTTGTCCTGGCTGGGAATTCCCATTCTGACCCCCCAGAGGTGGAATTGGCCTTCGCTGGTTCTTGTTCATGCTCCCCATGTTATTCTGATGTATTCCAGAGTCAAGTTCAGCCTGCATACGAGGAGAACGTTATAGGAATGTTTATCAGTTTGGCCACATTGGGTGCTTATTATCCATAAGATAATTGTGTCTGCCTTCCTGCTTCAGGTAAACCTTAGAGGTTAGCCTCCATGTGGGCAGCCCGATTTCTGATTTCCTTTTTAAATAAGTTTTTCTCAGAATCTGGTTCTGTTATACCCTTTGTTAGTACTCTTAAGTTATTTTACAATCAAAACATATATGAGAATTTTAGACTTTATAATGAAGAACATTAGATCATCATGATTCATTTCTTTGGATGCAGATAGGAAAAATATGAAAGATATTTTTATAAAATAGCTTTAAAGATGTTAGGATAAGCTTATAAAAAGCCATTTTCTTATGTACAAGGGGACCTTTTTTTTTCTTAAGTGTGTGTAGAGGGAGGAGACAGTTAATAGCAAAGAAAAACCAGATGTGCTTCAAACTAAATGAATATTTGCATTAAAGACCATGTTTAATGATTTGCCATTAAAGTGGATGCTAGTAGTCTTCCCTGAAATAATTATAAAGGGATTTTCCTATATTAAAATTAACACGTATAGAGCTTTTATAATTTCATTATGTAGACATAAAAATTATATATGAATATTACTACCTATGTAATTAGATACTTAGGTATTGTTTTATGTATGCATGTATACATTGATGTGTTTATCGTATGCACATTTCAAGTTTATCTACCTGTTAGAACTGGTAAAAACATTTAGACCTTTAATATGTTAGTGTATTAATAATTATTTTAGCTCACTCTTATTCAATGTTTTAAAGTATATAAAATAAAACAACTTTGAGATAGGTACTATAGTTATTGCATAGAAAGTATAATGTTTCAAATATATTAGATTTTCTTTCTTTTTTTTCCAATAGAGTTAATTTTAGTCCAGGCAAGAAATTTAACTAGCATTCTGGTTAGAATTCTAATCTACTTAGTCTAACTAAATTTCTTGTTTTTATATTACACTGAAAAGCTGAAGAATAGTGATGGGAGGCCAGTTAGCCCTAGATCTGTGGTGGTACTGTTTCCACCAGTACGCAGGCAGCAAATGATTTTTTAAACTTAACTTTAAAAAAACAACACCACCTCATTCTTCGGAATGTAGAGGACTAAAGAGAGAAATTCCATACTAAAACTGATTCCTTATGGGGGCAGCTGGGTAGCTCAGTGGATTCAGAGCCAGGCCTAGAGATGGGAGGTCCTAGGTTCAAATCTGGCCTCAGACACTTCCCAGCTGTGTGACCCTGGGCAAGTCACTTGACCCCCATTGCCTACCCTTACCACTTTTCTGCCTTGGAGCCAATACACAGTATTGACTTTAAGATGAAGGTAAGGGTTTAAAAACAAACAAACAACTGATTCCTTATAACAGAGAGGGCCTGGTTTCTGGTTTGGAAATAATGGGAACCTTGAGAGTTAATAGAACCTTTCAGTCACTTCTAGAGTGACACAGAGAAAAAGGAGAGGCAATCAAGGCATGCCCTGACATCAGTTCTAGATTCGGGAGAGAGCTGATTTATTAGAGTAGTAAATATCACATGGAACACAAATCTAAAAGGGAAGTAATACCAGGACTGATAAGAAGCTGTCAGGATGGAATTTGGAAGACACAAAAGGAACTCTTCCAAAGAGGAAGGAAAAAAAATGTTGTGAGAAGAGACTACTGTTGATGTGCAAAGGAATTCACTGCCCTGGTTAGGTTTTGAAAAACTCGGCACAGAAAGCAGAAGCAGAGTAAGCTGGATTCCTAGAAGGGCTTAATGGAACAACATCATTTTGGCAGATGATATTTGAAGTTTTGCAAGTGATAACCAGTGACTGAACAAAGATGCAAGAGATATGAGAGGGGAACTCTGGAATTGAACTGGTTACTCCAAGACAGAGAGTAAGAAGGGAGAAAAGGGAAGTTTGAGAAAGTCGTTGGGGGATGGGAGTTGGAGATCTTAATAAACACAAATAATAATTTTGGGAGGGGTAAGGCCTAGGGAATCCTTGAATGATAGGTGGTTTGGGCCAACTAGAGCCACATCAGAGTTTCTGATCTTGGAAACTGAAACAGGATGAACTGGTTAATGGTGAGATACAGGGTGTGCCTGTCCTGTCTGTGGCTGATGCTTGGTGGAGACGGAGGTTGTACGTTTTAAGGAGATTGAGGAACTGAAAGGTTAGAAGAGGACGGGGGCAGAGGCTCAAGAAACAAGTCAAATTGTGCCATAGTAGCTCTTGCCTTAGACTGAATTTCTTTGCATCCTTCTTTACTTTTCTGGGGGCCATTGAGACCTCCAGTCATTTTGGGGGCCAGGCAGGGAGGTGACTAATGCAGGGAGTTGTTCAGATGAGAAGCCATCTCCATGCAGTTTGCCTGTGTTCTCTTTGGCATGCATTAAGGATAATGAGTGAGAGGATTATAAGCAATCCTCCGGATCGGATAGGTAAGAAGGCTGTCATGTTTGTTTAGTGCTTGAAAAGGGAGAATTGTTTTCTTTTTAATGTGTGAAATGCATTATTTTGTGGAACATACTGTGTTTGCATCTGCTTTGGTTTTTGAAATGTATAATCTTGAAGATTAGTGCAGCAATTCCACGAAGAATTATTAGGATAATGATGAAAACTATTTCTTCCTGTGTCAGATCTGAGCATATTCCTAACAACTGAAAATAAGTAGTAGGAATTTAATTTGCAGAAATTCTAGATAACATCACCTATTATTGGTTGTGAAATATATGTTCTCTTTGTATGTCTAGACTTTACTTTTTGTTTCTCAGGTTTCACGTTTTAAAAAATTACCAAATGGTGAAAATGAGACAATGATTCCTGTATTGACATCAAAAAAAGCAAGTGAATTACCAGTCAATGAAGTTGTAAGCATTCTTCAAGTAAGTGATGGAGTGGGTCTGGATATTAAAAAATAATAAAACACATTTTATTGATATTCTTACTAAGACAAACTTTTTACATATTTTCTTGTTATTAAATAGAAAATGTTTTTCCTTTGATACTATGTGACTTTAATGTATCCTGAAAATGATGATAGAATGTAATTTAAGAATTGAATTTATTTTTCATAGGAGGCACTTAAAAAATGTTTGTTGATTGATTTTTATACACCAAATTTTAAAACCACCTAAATTGGCAAAATAATAGCACAGTTTTAAGATTTGTCCTTTTCTAGGATGAATTCTAACATAAAGCTTTTAATTGGGGAAACTATTTACTCTTGAGTTGCAGCTACTTCTTTAATGTTTTTGTTTTTTGCTTTTTGTTTGAAATTATATTAAGACATGAGAATCAACATCAGAATATGAGGAATATCATTGCATCTCTCCAAGTCCTCAGAACCAGCTTGTTTTATATTTTCTATTGAATAAATTGGGAAATGTGTACTATATTCTGGTGGTAACAGCTTCCTTCTCTCCAGGAGGGGGAGATCTGTAGTGTTTTCGATTGATCCTATACAGAAGAAAGTCAGTATACTAGACCTTGGCAATTTAACAAATATTCAATTCTTTCTATCAGTTTTAGGGAAAAGATATTTGAATTTACATACTAGTCACTTAATTTTTATAGAGCTTGGAATTGACTTCTCTCAGTACTCTTCCTTCACTGGAGAATAAATGAGCTTAAATAGCATGGCATTTGATTTGATAATAATGTTTTACTGTGCATAATCCAACAGGCAGATCTTCAGAATGGTCTGAACAAATGTGAAGTATGTCACCGGCGAGCATTCCATGGATGGAATGAGTTTGATATCAGTGAAGATGAGCCACTGTGGAAAAAGTATATTTCTCAGGTAAAACTTTTCCTTCTTTGCTTTAAAACAAACACCAAATAAACCTTCCTTCCCTGTAACCCTCACAGGAATTGTCAGAAGTACTAATTAAATCTTAATTTGAATTTTTTTTTCTCTTCATGGTACAAGGTGCTAATGTTGTTTATTTTTATTGCAAAAGAATTGTTGAGTTGAATCTTAAATTTTAATCCCAAGAGCAATAATTTTATATGGGTACATTCACATAAAGATGATACTTCTAGCAGTACTTTGAAAAATGTAAATGAATATAAATTGAGATATTGAATGTGATTGATGATTCCTTTTAGGGTCAGTATAGCCATTATGCAAGGAGAATGTATTATCTTTAGTAAATTGTTTGTTCCTCTGTTTAAAAGACCTTTCTATTCATGTCTGCCTAATGATGTGAGTTTGGGCAGTAATAAGATTCTGTATCATTTTTTGCCTACTGGAGTTAGTTTTGAAGGCGACACTAAAATTTTTAGCAGACTAATAAATCTGAGAAGCTTTCTTTAAAATTTTTCATAGCAGACACTTACTTGACTGATAAATGTGATTTGATAATATATTTACCGGCCCCTCTTTTACTAGTTTATGAAAAAGGTAACTTGACCTACCAACCATCCTTGTCAGTCTTGGATCTTAATCCACGTTGTGACAGCTAATAATGGGTGTCCCCTAGAGATAATGGCCAATCTTTGGTTGGCCATCTTGTCTTTTCTCTGTATTCTATCTCATCAGCTTACCCAGTTTTAGTGATTATTTCTATGCTAATGATTCTCAGATCTGGTTATCTAGTACTGAGCCTTCTTCTCTTGGTCTCCAGTTTTATATCACCAAGTGCCTGTTGGGTACCTCAAACTTGGCATGTCCAAAACAGAACTGATTATTTTTCCCTGAAAACTCCCCTCTTCCCAGTATCCTTATTCCTGTTGAGGGGACCACCAACTTCCCAGTTGTCCAGGTTCATAACTTCCTTGTTTTCCTTGACTTCTTACTCTCCCTCATCCCTGATGACCAATCTGTTGCCAATCTTCTCATTTTTTTCTTTGTAACATCTCTCACTTTATCCCCTTCTGGTCATTCCTGCAGCTACCACCCTCTGTAGGCCCTATCGCTTTACCCCTAGACTATTGCAATAGTCTGCAGGCTAGTTTTGCTGCCTGAAGTTTCTCTCCAGTCCAGACTATCCTCCATTCAGCTCCCAACATAATCTTCCTAAAGTGTAGGTCTGACCATGCCACCCTTTGCCCCAATAAACTTTATTAGCTTTAAAGTCAGACATAAAATCTTTTGTATGGTTTAAAAACATTTTTTTTGGATAACTTTGTGTTTGTTTAATTTTATTTTTTATTAATTTATTTGTTTAGTTACTTCAAAATTCCCAGGTATCTCCTTCCCTTTCTCCTCTCCCTACACTAGAGGAAGCACTGCTTGACCAAAAAAAATGTATTTATGAACTATGTCTTTCATGTTTCTGTTTATCTGATATTTTTCTGGACTTGGACATTCTCAAGTTATTCTTGAAACAATTCTGTAGCCATAATTCTTGAAACAATTTGGTAGCTTGGTTCTACTTGTTTTGCTTTTTCATAATTTCATGTAGAACTTTCCATGTTTTTCTGAAATTAACCTGCTCATCATTTCTTACTGAAGAATAGTATTCTATCACAGTCATTGTTCAGCCGTTCCCAGTGTAAGAGTTAAAAAGGGATAGTGGTCGCCAAATTGTAATAATTACAATTTAAATTATGAGACTGTTAGTAGCTTTAACAATTTAGTTTAATCAGAATAGAGAGATAGTAAAATGAGGGAAATGTAGGAAAGAGGTAAAGAATTGCCTAGTCTACCGTTCTAGAGTCTGCTCTGATGAAATCCAGCTTACCCCCTGACAAAGAGCTCAATCTCCAGTCAGAAGAGTGCAGGAGTCTCTTTAGCAAGAGACCCCAGAGTAAGGGTCTCCTTTCAGGCCAAGTCACCAACACAGGAATCTGAAACTGAGTCCAAAAGTCCCTTCAGCAAGGGCCACCAGTGCAAGACAGCAAGGGCGAATCAGAATGCCCCGCTTCGTGCTAGGTCTCACCTTATAAACATTTTTTTTCCCATCTCCCAGAACCAATCATAGTTCCTTAATTTGTCTGGCACTGCTCATGGCCTGTGGGATCAATTTCCTGTCTCAGGGTGTGAACTTTCTTTCTCCTTCTTGCAATCAGTGATAAAGGATCTTCACATTCTTGACTGATTAAGTTAAAAGGGAGGGGAATTCCAAGTTCCTGATTAAGTTAAAAAAAAATACAAAGGGAATGTTAATTACCTTTTCACTTCAGTTGATAGGCATCCCCTTAATTTTCAGTTCTTTGCCACCACAAAAAGAGCTGCTAATTTTTTAGAACATTAGAAATTCTTTTCCTTTTCCCCAATCATTGTGGGTTACAGACCCAATAATGGTATTGCTGTGTCTAAAAGGGTTATACACAGTTTTATAACTCTTTGGGGATAATTCCAGATTATTCTCCACATATTAGTGCTCCCATTTTTCCACATCACCTTCAACATTTGTCATATTGTTCTTTTATCAGTTTAGCCAATCTGATATGTAGGACATGTTATTTCAGAATTGTTTTGATTTGCATTTCTCTAAAGAGTAGTGATTTAGAGCATTTTTGGCTTTCTTTCCTGGAAGCCTTTCTTTAACCTGGCTTCTTCTTGCCCTTCTGGTCTTCTTACCCTTGACTCCCCTTCATGTACTCTGCCATCTGGGGACTTTGACCTTCTTGCTGCTCCTTGAACACAGCTCTCATTGCTAATTAACCCTGTGTCTTTATCCTGACTATCCCTCATTCCTTAGCTCCACCATCTGACTCCTGTGGCTTTCTCCAAAGGGCCTTTTCTAGTCCCTCCACTGCTGGTGCCTTCTTTTGAGCTTGCCTCCTATTTACATAGTATCTCCATACTGCACAGGCATCTTTGGGTTCATGTTGTTGCCCTCATTATGTGGGCAAGGAATAGGCTTTTACCTCTCTTTGTCTGCCCAGTCTTAACATGAAGCCCGGCACATAGTGACTATGTAATAAATCCATGTGGATAATGATGAAGGGATCGAGGGGACCATACCAACTCCATCTTATGATTCAGTTCTGGAGCTAACTCAGTTCCCTTTCTATTTAATTATAGGTCTAGTTCAATTCCTGGTTTGGGAGAAAACTTTATTGTACTGTTTGAATGCAGCCTTGCATGGCTGGGAAGCTGGACCATTTCTACCTGCTGCTTAGAGACCTTTAACTAAGGACCTAGGTTATGCTGACCAGGAACCCAGTCATGACCCTCATTGCTTAGACCTTGCCATTCTTCTATCTTAGAATTTATACTGAGACAGAAGGGAAGGGTTTAAAAAAAAAAAAAGGCAATCTGTAATAATGTATTTCTACCTCTGAGAAGCAACATTATGTAGTAGAAAATCCACTGGAGGTTTGTCAGGAGACCTTGGGCCAATTGTGGCTTTTCCACTATGTTTATAAGTGCCAGTAAGTTGCCTTGCTCCAGAGTGGAATAGATGGTTTTAGTACTTTGCCATCTCTAAGATACTGTGCTTTGAAATCTCAGTAAAAAAATTGTGTAATCCTGTTTGGAAATGGCTGGAGTGACAGTGGTGCTCTGTAATCAAGTGTTTATAATTGCACACTGAGTTGGTGCTTGTCCCACTACTTCGTGCCTTTTAGCACAAAGTCTTGCTTTGGGGAGTGAGCCTTAGAGGCCCATACGTGGCCTCATATATGGTAGCTAGATGCCAGGGAACTCGACCTCCAAGAGGAGTTTCTTGTATCCCAGATACTGCTCTGCCTTCGTGAGGCCTGGGGCAGCTTGAGCTGGGCCAAGAGTTCTTGGCCTCTTAAGCGTCATGGGACAAAAATGTAGGGATGGACTCAGCACTCTCTAGAGCCCTGGCACTTTGCTCTTGTGCCTTACTGGATCAAAGTCAGCCCCCAATTCTGAAGTGCTCTTCACTGGGCTCTGGCGGGGTGAAGGGGGGGGAAGATGGAAAGATTAGCTAAGACACAGGCCCTGCTTCCATGGGGGTCCACAGTCTGATAGGAGAATAAAATGGAAATACAAGTTCAGTCTTCCTGCTTGGCCAGTGGAGAAAAGTGTCAGGACTCAAGGTCTATACATCTGTGCTTCTGAGTCAGGTGGGTAGTCCTGAAGGGGCTTGACAGAATGGAAAGGATGGCAATCTAGGAAATAGCGATGCAGGCTGGCTGGAGTGTGGAAAGGAGAGTGCCAGATTGGGGTGTGCCTGGAAGGCCAGGCAGAAGGAAGGCTATGACCTTGAAGATCGTCAGTGGCAACAAGTGATGAAGTCATGTAAGGATTATTATTTGAGAGGTTCAAGCTGTTAATTGATTCAGACAGGCTTGTGTGATGAAGCCTATCTGAGAGACTCTGTTCACCCTTACTGGAGGGAATGATAAGGGTATCTCTAAAAGGGGTGTAGCTGACAGAGATGGCAAGTGTCAGTGAACCGATAAGGGATTTCTTCTGGAGATAATGTTGACAGGTCACCAGGGCTTGGCTTAAATAGCCAGACCCCAAGAAAACCCCTTTAGAACCCAACCCTGCCCTGTTAAGGCCTAATGGCAGGCGGCCTTGGATTCTGCGAAGCCAAGGCCTATTAGACAGCCTTTCCCAATTCCTTCTTCTTCTCTCTGCTTCCCACTAATACTCTGATCTGACTGCTAACATAAAGGTTATTTTATTATTATTATGAAATAGGATTGGTGAGAGGAAGCCCTATTCTAACCTGATGTATAAAGGTCCTTCTTCACTGATCAAGCCAGCGGGCTAGACCAGGAATTCTCCTTCCTTCCCTCCCCTATATCTTATAACTACGCTAAGCTACCAGATTATATGGTATAATTAGGGGTCTCTATTGTAAGGCAGGACAAGACAGACAGTCTTCACGGTTGGCTCAGTGGCCAGCCAGGTCTACCAATCCCTTTAGCCATTGACCAATACTAGAACTCTTCCACGATGGTTGTATTGGAAGTCAGGAACAGCAACCAGTCTTTAGATATGGAGATGTCCAAGGAAACCTTTGGATCGTCTCCCCTCAGTCAAGGTGGGCCAAGAGTCCTCCGTCCCTCCTCGAGTTCAGAGACTGAACTCCTCCTCCCAGGTTCTCTTCTCTCCCACAAGCCTCTGCTCCTGGTCTCAACCTGGTCTCAACCGTTGCTCTTGTCAGTCACGTCCTTTTCCAACATTCCCAACTGTTCTTTGCAAACTTGTCCTTAGAGTCACAGCTGGCATCCTGCTTGGCTTGTTTCCTAAGAAACCCTGCTGCCCTCTGTGGAGTGGGCTTCTGGCTATGGTGGACACAAATGCTAAGGAGGCCTGTGCGTCCCAGGCACCTGGTTGTTCTTACAGGTTTTTACTCTTTCCTGCTATAATGGATGCTTTTTCCTCCTGCCTTATTTTCAAGAGAAAATTTCCAATAGCTCCCCCCAGCCTCCCTGTAATTTCAACACCGATTAAGTTCTTTCTCTGTTCTTTCCACCTGCCAGGCTCCCTAGAAATACTCCTCTGGTGTCCAGAGGAGACCTGAAAGACTCCAGTTTGAGTGCTGGCTGGGGCTTTTCCTTGGTAGCGATAGCTTTTATTTATTTGGAGTAGCACGTTCTAAATGAACGTGGTGATGGTGGCACAAGAATTCAGGTCAAATGGAAAAGCTTCACAGAGTGGCCCCTGGTGGTGGATCTGCTTTGATTTCCTAGCTCTGCTGCCTTTTCTGTCATTCAGAGAGACCCTTGCTCTTCTTGAGTGTTGCTCAGCTGCTAATTGTTTTACTTTTCTTTTCAGTTTAAAAATCCCCTAATAATGCTGCTCCTGGCATCCGCAGTCATCAGCGTGTTGATGCACCAGTTTGATGATGCCGTCAGTATCACTGTGGTAAGAATGAGAAGGTGGCTTTTTCAAATTGCTTAAGCAGAGTTTAGTCTTTAGTTTTAATTATAATTGAATTCTAAAAAATTGATACACATTTCTTTCTTAACATTGTTCCATAGTTTAAGGAAATTAGTGTACAGATGCTCTTATTAATCATAATAACCTACTCAAGGGCAAGTTGCTGAACTCCTCACCATGTTTCCTGGGCAGGACCAAGGCTCAGTTGCAGAAGTATTACTGATCTGCTTTGGTAAAAAAAGTTTCCTCACCTGGAAATTCCCTGTGCCAATGAAATAATATGTAGAATCACTATTTGTTATAGACATGAACACGAAATTTAAGAGATGTTAAATATTGATTTTTTTTTTTGAGGATAACTTTCTTTTTGAAATACTGACTGCTTCTATGTTTTTGGATTCTTTTTAGGCAATACTTATTGTTGTTACTGTTGCCTTTGTTCAGGTAAGCAATCTATTTTGCTAGCATGAAAATGAATATTTTAATCAGCTTTTGAGAATAGTGACAAGATGTGGGAAAAGATTCTCTGGCTCCCTTGAAGGCTAGTAAAATGAGGAATAAACAGTTCAGGAGAGAATTAGTATAGTAGGTGTAATGAACACACTAAACCTTTTTTTTGGAAATAAACTTATTTGTTAATATAACTTTTTCCTTATTTATTTTAGACATTTTTTTCTTTTTAAATTTTGAGCTCCAGATTCTCTCCCTTCCACCCTTCCCTCACCCACTGAGAGGACAAATAGTGATATCAGTTTTATATGGGAAATCATGCAAAACACATTTCCATGTTACCCATATCACATAAAAAGAGAGGGAGGAAGAGAAAATTATACTTGCCTCTAGAGTGTAACAGTTCTCTGGGAGTAGAGAGCATTTTTTTCATCATTGGTGTTTTGGAATTGTCTTGGATCACTGTATTGATCAGAGTAACCATACACTCAGCTTTTTAAAAAGTATAAAATAAAACTATATAAGTAGTAAAAAGCCCAGAAATATATCTGTATGTTTAAAAATTCTTTAACTGATTATGTCTTAGAACTTGAACAATTCTGTTACTTTTCATTTTCTACCATAGTTAAGTCAGCTAGAAAAAGCCAACATGGGGGCAGCTGGGTGGCTCAGTGGATTGAGAGACAGGCCTAGAGACGAGAGATCCTAGGTTCAAATGTGACCTCAGATACTTCCTAGCTGGGGGACCCTGGGCAAGTCACTTAACCCCCATTGCCTAGCCCTTACCACTCTTCTATCTTAGAACCAATACTTAGTATTGAATCTAAGACAGAAAGTAAGAGTTTTAATTTTTAAAAAAAGCCAGCAGGAAGGGCAGAAATTATTGGACATTTATGGAGACCATTTGGAAAAAATGCTATAGATTTCTGTGACTGAAAGGAGAATGATTAATCCATTTAGCAAAATGGTACATTTGGATCCTTTTTAAAAAAAAAAAAACTCAGCTGCTTGGTCACCAAGTGGACTAGTTTTTCTCTTACCCCAGCAGTAGTAGTGCTCTGATCTGACTAGATGGCCTATTCTACTGAAGTCAGAATTTTAGGGAGGAATTGTGAAGAGTACCCTCAGTTTCTGAGTTGGGATAATAATATAGAAATACAAGTGTTGGGACTTTGTCTTTCTGTTGATGAGTATAGGTATAAACAAGTGTAAACTTAAGTTTTATGTAAGGGCTAGCTTGGTAGAATCTTACTTTATCTTTTAAGATGTACTTATATCTAAATATTGTAAGATGCAATTAACTCTTCCCTGCCCATTTTTAGATTTAATCACTAGAAGTAAAGGAATAAATAAGTAACAAAATAAACCCATGTGCCCATGGCTAATCTACCTGGTTAAACAGCCCTCGCTGTAAGCTGCCATGGGAAGGGAAAAAAAGCTAGCCCTGGAAATCCCCTGAATTTATCCCTTGTCTATGTCAGCATGTAACAACAGGAAGACAGTGGGCTCCGGGGAAATATAGTTCAAAGGCACAAGATTTCCAATAACACATTCTCCCCCCCCCCCCCCCCCCGAGATCTTGTCATTCAGATGGTTCTTGTAAACATAACCAACTTTTAAATTATAGTAATTTAGGGTAAAAGGAAAAGAGAACACAACCAATGAATCCCACTTCACAATATCGATGAATAAGAGCTCGGAATCTGTGATTGAGAAGAGCATGTGTTTTCTTCCCTGAGTATCACATACTCACAAATACTAAATCCTCAGATTAAGACCTTAAGTGGCTGTGAGCTCATTCATCTGTGCCAAAGTTTCATTTTCTGTTTCAATCTTAAATCTTATTTTTGTTGATTGAAATTTAGACATATTAATAATCATCTTTGGTAGAACTTTTCATCAATCTCATGACCCACTCTGCTGATTTCACTCCTTTGTGAATTATTGTGTTCTTGGTAGCAACATGATATGAAAAACCAATCAGAATTAGATCATCCAAACCTGGCCTGCTTGTGAGCTGCATTAATAACTTTTTTGAGAGTTCAACATGCCTGGTGTCTACTTTGCTCAGATAGAACAAGAGAAAGCCACTGAAGGTGGTAAAATCAAAATGTAGTGCCAGTGATTAAAAGCTGTGTCATTGCATATTAGGAAAGATGAAGCTCTAGGGTCCACAGTTATCAGAGCTTTGAACTCAGGTGCATTTTAAGTCACATTTCATATTTATGTGAGCCCTTCAACAGGGCTCAGTAACCAGATTTGCTCAGCTATGTTGGAGGCAGGCACATGATATTTATTAGTTTACTCTTTTTGACAGAAATAGACTAAAGCTAGCATTGAACAACCTTCCCTCTTTGAAGTTCATTCTATTTAAAGTGTATTGGCTAATGTCAGCTGGTCCCAGGTCCTTCTCTTTCCTTTCTCATGGTGTTGAATACCTGGCTTTCTCTTCTTTCCACTTTCCACCCTTATGCTAGAGGACTTTAACGAACATGTTCATGTTCCCTGAGACCCCTCACCTCCCAGTTTTTAAACTTCCTCTCATCCCTAAAACTATTCTGCCTGAGCCACACTCAGAGATGGACAAAACCAAGCTTTTTGTCAGCACCCAGAAATCCCACTTTCAGGATCAAAAGCTACCCCTCTTCTTCTATTGCTCAGCCCCCTGAACTTATTCCTTATCCTGTTTGTGAGTTCTGCTCTCTCCTTTCCTCTCTCAGTGCTCTGAATTTTTATTTGCTTTCTTAGGGATGATAGACTTGGAGTCAGAAGAGTTGGTGTTTGAACTTCATTTCAGAATCTTACTCCTTTATGAGCCTGGGCAAGTCAGTTAACCTCTTTTCACCTAGTAATAGCACTTAACTCACAATTGTTGTAAGGATTGGCTGAAATTATACAGAGTGTCCCTTAAAAGCTTTAAAACACACTCATATTTTGGGGACACTATGTATGCAAAGCACTCTTCAGACCTTATCAATGTTAACTCTTTATTTCCAGTCTCAGGCTAGAGTGAGAGTTCAGTTCCACACTGTTCTCTGACCAGACCCTCATCCCTTTCCTGTTCTTAAGCTCATGACTTCCCAAACCCGAGTCCTATCCTATGGCTTCTCTGCTCCTACTTGTGTTAGTGAACACTGTTATTCTGAAGATGCAGTTGGGCTGATTGGATCTACTTTAAATCTGTCTAACCTAAATTGCACCCATGATATAGCAAGACAGTCCTTTGTCTCCCTAATTGATTCCCTTTCCCAGGCCCCAGAAAAGCTGTTCTCATCTTTCTCTCTTTAAACTTCTTATGCCTTCCTCTTCACAATTTTTTGACTGAGAATTTCACCATATACTTTCCTGAGAAGAAAGGAAGCTAGGAACTTTTTACTCCTTTCACTCCTCATCTCCGTACAGTCTGGCTCCTGGGCTCATCAGTTGAAACTGCTCTCCCCAAAGTAACTAATGATCTCCTAATCTCCAAACGTATGGGTTCTTTTCCCAGTCCTAATCCTCTGACCTCTCTGCTGCACCTGACATTGTGGACCATGCCCTCCTGCTAGATGTTCCTTTTTCAGGGTCTTTGGGACTCTCTTCTGCCCTGGTTCCCCTCTTATGTATGTGTCTGATCAGTCTTTTGCTGGTTCATCTTCCCATGTTGCAGCCCAGTGCTCTGTCCTAGGCCTTCTCCTCTCTTCTCTCATCTATTCTGGTAACCTCATTCACTGTTAGGAGTTTAATTATGTCTCTACAAATGACTCACAGAACTATATTTTCAGTCTCAGTCTTTCACCTGACCTCCCGTCTCACATCATTGTCTGAACTACTGATTGTCCTACAGCAATCTCAGGTCCTTGGACTTGTGACATCTCTAGCTGCAGTCATTCCTCCAGTGGTCACCAAAGTGGTTTTTCTACAGCAAAAGTCTTACCACAACACTCCTTTACTCCATAAACACTAGTTGTCTCAATGATCAAATGTAAACTCTTCTCCAGCTTATAAAGGTCTTTCCAAATTGGCCCTCACCTGCCTTTCCAGATTTATAATACTGGGCCCGAACCAGATTAAACTGTAGCTGGGAAATGTTACAACAATAATGTTAATATGTGGTTTCCTAAGGCAACATGTGACCCGCAGGGATACTTCTATTATGGTTTGGTGGCCCCTTTTCTGTTTGACACCCTTGGTCTAGCCCAAGTGCACTCGGCCCTCTTTGCATAGAACAGACATTCCCATCTCTGTCCTTTGCACGGATGGTGCCTATTCCTAGAAGCACTTGTGGACTAACAAGTTCTCAGCATTGCCCCTTCATTTGTGTGTGTGTATACACATACACACACCTAGTGTGCCTGCAGTTTGCTATACTCCTGGGAATAGAACCTTCCTTGGCCAAGGACAGGAGACAAGGAAACGTGACTGCAGCCTTTTACAGGTGCAAAAAGAAGTCCATGTAGACAAAATTGTAGGGTAGCAGTGAGGAATTAGACCAACCTCAAAGGGTCTCATCCACCAAGAAGATGTAGGTGTCAGGACAGCCATCAGACCTGTAACCTCCTAATTCACTCAATTGTGTTTCTTCTTCAGGTAGTATGAAGGTCTGTTGTTAGGTGCCCCCATGGGGGACTCTATAGTCCATCAAATGTTGCAGCGTTTTGCTTGTTCCTCTTTTCCCCACAACATGAACTCTTGTTGTGCTCTCTTGTTTTTGGAGAACGACTGCATGGTGTCTGTTCTCATTTCTACTTAATGATCTAGTGACTAGGTTATTTGGGGCTGCTAGCCTGATGTTGGGGTAAGGGTGCAACAACTCGGTTTTAGGAAATCTGGGGCTTGCTTACATCAAGTTATTGATCTCATTTAAGCCCAAGATGGTTTAGTTCTCTCCAGGTTATCTTTCCACATGGCTCGCACTTTTGTCCTAAAGGAAATAATCAAGCTGGAACCAGCCAATTCTTATGGTAGACTAATTCTCTGCCCAACTTACTGTATCAGCCCATGAAGCATGAAGTGTCCCTGTGGGGACTGTGACACATTAAGGTCATGGAGGGGTGGCATGGACGCTAGAGCACACAGCAGATTCATGAAAGATGTAGAAAGTTGTAGAAAACATGGTTTTTACTCTCTTAAACACAGAAGGGAAAAGAAGCTCTCGTCCCTATGAGCCAGGTCTGAGGTTCCTCCTTTCCCTCAGTTTGGTTATATGAGAGACTAGGAAAGAACAATGTTCTCATTGAATGGACTTGTGTTCTTTCTTTATGACCTTGTGAAGAAAGTTAAATTTTTACTGTCTTCAGATCCTTGTAATAATGATGGTATGCCTGCCCTTTATTTCTGCCTTCCCTCTCCATTGAACCCTACCCTGAAGATTATTTGAATTGAGTCTCCATTGTGATGATTCTTAACAATTTAAAATGCCTGAATTTCTTACTAATTAGTGTCTTACTGTCTCACATAATTTAAATTTAGGAACTCACATCAAATACTCATCTTCACAGTTTTGGTCAAGTTGAATGACATTAAAGTTGTTAAAATTTACTGGAATTTACTATAATTTATGAGCTTCTTTGGGGAAACATATGCCCTCAGTGAAAGGAGTATGTGGAATTGAGAGAGATTTCCAGCTAAATGGTAAACTTTCCAATCAACCTTTACTGATTACTTAGGAGGTTTTTTACATTATATGTATGCTACTACTTTACATTTATATTGTATTTGACCATTTTTGTAGTTTGTGTGTACATTGCATTCTTTAGCCCCTGCAACAAACATCTCTGTGAAATAGGATTTTTCGCATAAGGAAAGCAAGGCTCAAAGAATTTGTGTTAAGATGATTGTTCTTTCATCCTTTGATTTGTATTTCTCATTTTAATAGGAGTATCGTTCTGAAAAATCACTTGAAGAACTGAGTAAACTTGTACCACCAGAATGTCACTGGTATGATTTTTGTTTCTGATGTGAATGTTCCTTCCCTTTTAAAATGGAGGTTGAGAGATACTCTTTTATTTTTTAAACCCTTACCTGCTGTCTTAGAATCAATAGTGATTCTAAGGCAGAAGAGAGGTGAGAGCAAGGCAACAGGGGTTTGACTCAGGGTCAAACAGGTAGGAAGTGTCTGAGATCAGATTTGAACCCTGGACCTCCCATGTCCAGACCTGGCTCTCTATCTGCTGAACCACTGAGCTGCCCATCTGAGAATTACTCTTTAGAATTAAACATTGTGGACCTGGGTTTATCTAATAATATAGATGATAGAGATTCTACCTGGGAAAAAATGTTATATTTGCTATTCAGAAATGGGGCTTTTTGCAGTCAAACACTTGATATTGAACTTAGATGTTTTAGCTTAATTTAGAGAGTCTTACAGTCTTAAAATAGTGGTATTGTCTCAGTGTAGTTTTTACTCCAGAAGACTTAAAGTGTCCCTAATTCTCCATTTTTAGTTTCACATTTTAGATGGTCCATTTCTTAAAATGATTCCCATCATATGAGCAATTTTTATAATCAGTAGCAGGAAGGTGTCCTTACTCTTATTTCTAAGTGTTTTTTGTCTTTTTCTAAGTGTTTTGGTCATAGTGTTTTTTGCTGCAACTTGCTGAAATTTCTTTTTAAAAGAGCAGTGCCCTTTCACTTCTGGCTAATTGTCTTTTTAATTATAGTGTTCGAGAAGGGAGGTTGGAACATACACTTGCACGAGACCTGGTTCCAGGGGATACAGTTTGTTTATCTGTGGGAGACAGAGTCCCTGCTGACCTTCGCTTATTTGAGGTATGTATGACAACCTTCAGTAGAAAGGGGAAAAGGCTAGTGTTATAGAACCCAAACAGGAAGGAAGTAAGAGCTCTGGAGTTAAAAATGTTTGCTTTGAAGTGGGAATGCCAGATTTCCAGCTTAGGAATGTCAGCTTAATAAGTTAATAAATAAAGTTTATAAATAACTTAATAAATAATGGGGAGTTGTGATAATTTAAATTTAAATTTCAATTTCCATAGAACTTCATAGAAAATATGCAGATGGACAGGGATTGTCTGGGAGAGACCTTTTCAACTTTAAATAGGCAATAAGTTGAGTCCTGCAACAAATAAGCAAGTGAGGGGGCAGCTGGGTGGCTCAGTGGATTGAGAGCTAGGCCCGGAAAGTCCTGGGTTTAAATTTGGCTCAGAGACAGAAAATCTTGGGTTCAAATATGGCCTCAGATACTTCCTCACTGGGCAACCCTGGGCAAGTCACTTAACCCCCATTGCCTAGTCCTTACCACTCTTCTGCCTTGAAACCAACACATAGTATTGATTCCAAGTCGGAAGGTGAGGGTTTAAAAAAACAAACAAAAACAAACAAACAGCAAGTGAGCAAGCATGGGGGTCTTTCTCCAAGTGAATTCATGGACTGAGCCATGTTGGTCACACTTTTGCTTAAAACTGATGGTTCTAAATAATGAGCCATCTAACAATGCCAAGTTTGATTTATTTCTTCCTTTTGCCAATCCTTTTTAAAATTAATATTGTTTTTTTTCTTTCTTCCTTGCCCCATTCATATAAGCCTTTTTCTTTCTGGCTTCTTACTCCCTTCTTCTTGCTGAAGTGAAGATGTCCCACATAAAAAGACAATATAACAAAATGCAAATTTATTTGTAATAATTGAGTTAAATAACTAAAAATTATGTTATATTTGGAATATGTTTTGATTGTTAGGTTTGTTTTTTTTTGAGAGGGAAGAGGTTGAATCTTGGATTCAAGCATCATGAGATACTCATGGTTTGAAAGTTTATCCTTCAGTGCCGATTGCAACCTCTCTGTAACTTAAGGTCTTGGAGAGTTGCCTGGAGGACTGAGAGGTGGCAGGGCTCATGTGATAGTCTCAAATCCATAGCCAGAATGGTTTGGGGGCTTCCTGACTCCAAGACCAGACTCTGCCTACAATACTAGAGATTGCCTTCCAGAAACTGAAAACCACACCAAGACTTTGGGAAGAATGCCTTGAATCTTAATTTTTCTATTTTAAACTTAAATGTGGGCCTTTGAGATGATTCAGAAAGTCCAATACTTCTCTTTGTCCTCCTTGTCTCCCATTTTATCCCCATAAAACCTGAGCTTTCTTTGTAAACATAGTACTTCACATCTTGTGCCAGTAGCTCATTGGAAACTGGAATGCTAATTGATTCTTGTCATCTTTTTTTTTTTTTTTTTTTTTTTGAGAAAACAGAGTTGTGTCTATGTTAAAACATTAAGCAGAAACAGAATAAAGTCCGTGAGGGTCAAAATAGAGGACACTCTACAAATGGGGTGATTTGGGTTCTGTTTTTAAATTCTTTTTTAAACATTGAGATTGGGTTAATGGGGAATTGTTGTTGAGAACATTTCTATTTCTTTTCTTTTTTACATAATTATAATAGCTGCTCCCTAAGATCTGCCCAATGTCTTAGCCCTTTCTTTTTTGTAGTGTCCCTTTGCAAAGTTTTCATGCCTATTGGATCATTGTCCTTTTTACTGTCATTGTTGCTAAGGGATCTTATCCTAGTCCTCAAATAGTGTAATTTTGCTGAAAACACCATAGAGTCTAGATAACAGTAACAGTAATGGCTAGCATCTACATAACCCTTGAAGGTTTGCAAAACACTTTCTATAAAGTTGTCTCTTTTGCCCTCACAAGAACCCTGGGAGGTGGATGCTCTTATTATCCTCATTTTACAGATGAGGAAACTGAGGCAGCCTGCGGTGAGGCGACATTCCCAGGGTCACACGCATGAGTCCCCATCTTCCAAGTGCCCGAGGCAGGATTTTGGCCTAGCCCTTCCTGCCTGAAGGCAGAGCCGACCCTGTGTGGCCAGAGTCTGGCTCCTGCTTCTCCCGGGACCCTTCCTTGTCCAGTAGGCTGGTCGAGTGTCTGAGCCTCGGACTTCCTGGCTTCAGAGAAGCCACAGGACGGGGTAGGGGCTGGGCTGGCAAATCTTTTTCTCTTCTGATAAATGGAAAAGAGTCCCCACAGCCCTGGGCCAGGACGCCCGGCCTGGAGGGTTCTAGACTGTGTGGTGAGGACGTGGTGGGGAACACTCACACGAGGAAGCTCTGGCCCGGCTCCTGGCCTCAGGCAGCTGCGGGGGCAGCCAGCGTGGGGCGGGCTGGTTTTGTTCGACTAGAAATCTTGGGTTTGTTTTCTATTTTGGGGTGGTTTTTTCCTAAGTGGAGGGGAGGTAGAAGAGAGATGAAATAATTGGAGAAAAAATAAAAGAAAATTCATTGAGCATTTATGAAGCCCATCATGTGTGTGGGGTGCTTTGCTAAGCTCTGGGGGGAAAGAAAGATGAAGCCGTCATTGCCAAGCTCCATTCCCACTTGAAGATGACACAGAGCCGGGAACCGGGACTTGGCCACGAGGACGGATGGACGGTGTTTCCTCAGGTCCTGTAGGCCGTCCTCCTGTGCAGGGCTGGGCCGGACCCTGGTGAGGTGAGGTCTGAGCAGTCCCTGGGGGTGTCCTATCAGCTGGGCCTCGGCCTCCCTGCAGGGCCCCCCTTTAAAGCCTCATTTTCCGTATTAGAATCAGTACTGCGGCTGGTCCAAGGCAGAAGAGCGGTCAGGGCAAGGCAGTGGTGGTTAGGCTAGTGACTTGCCCAGGGTCACCCAGCAAAGAAGTCTGAGGCCAGATTTGACCAGGGCTTCTGTCTCTAGGTCTGACTCAATCCACTGAGCCAGGAGCTGCCCTCAGGTTAATCTTTTAATAGTGATCCTGATAAAGGATTGCCTGGCTAAGAGTTGGGCCCAGGTATAAAATGAGGCCCTCCCCAGGCCTTGAGCAGCCAACAGGAAGTCGATTCCCTGCCCCTGCGAGGCGAGGCCCCTCACAGCGAGGCCCCGCAGCCCGCACGCCGCCGAGCTTAGCTGGCTCTCTGGGGACGCCGCCTCCCCCGCTCTGACGGTCAGGGCATCCCTGAGCCCGAGTGGCCCAATTCTTGGGGGCCGGGACTTGGATGCCTTCTATGGCGAGGCCGGTCGTGTCTCAGGGACAGCTTTGTCTCCTTGTAAGGGAAACCCATTCTGGGCCCAGGAGAGCAGAAAGGGCCGGGGACAAGCGCGTGTTGGGGGAAACGTGGAAGGAAGCGGGGCCTCTCGCGTCTCTTCTCTTGGGCAGGGGGCCCACGTCCCAGCCCGCAGGGCCAGCTGGGCAGGGCAGCCCCCAAAAGAGAGGCCGGACATGGGCCGAATGGAGGGTGCGAAGGAGATAAATGTCAGGTGCACCAGGCTTCAAAGGAAACAGCTCCCCAACTTTGAATATCGTATTCCAAGCCTTACGTTCTTTTAGTGTTGAGGCTGCCAGATCCTGTGTGATCCTGATTGGTGCTCCTTGATATTTGAATTGTCTCTTTCTGGCTTCTTGTAAGATTTTTTCTTTTGCTTGAAAGCTTTTGAATTTGGCAATAATATTTCTAACCGATTTCTTCTCTGGGTCGAATGTAGTGGGTGTTCTATGAATCCTTTCGATGTCTATATTGCCCTCTTGTTGTAGGACTTCAGGGCAATTTTGCTGAATAATTTCTTTTAGTACGGAGTCCAGGTTTCTATTAATTTCTGGTTTTTCTGGAACACCAATTATTCTCAAATTGTCTCTTCTAGACCGGTTTTCTTGGTCTGTCACTCTCTCATTGAGATATTTCATGTTTCCTTCTATTTTTTCAGTCTTTTGACTTTGTTTTATTTGTTCTTGTTGTCTTGAGAGATCATTAGCTTCCAGTTGCTCGATTCTAGCCTTTAGGGATTGATTTTCGGCTATAATCTTTTGGTTTTCGGCCATAATCTTCTGGAATTCCTTTTCAATCTGGTCATTTCTGGTGTTCAATTGCAAGATTTTACCTTTTAAACAGTTATTTTCTTGCCAGATCTCTTCCATTTTCCTCAAAATCTCAGTTTTGAACTCTTCCATAGCTTGTGAGGAGTTTTCCTTATTTGAGGAGGGTCTGGATGCTTGTTTGTTCTCCTCCTCTATTTGCTTGGTTGTCTGGATTTTCTCTGTGTAAAAGTTGTCGAGTGTTAAAGGCTTCTTTTTCTTGTTGTTATTCTTTTTCTTCTGAGTTTCCTGAGGTTGGGTAGCCATCATTAGCCCAGCAGCTTCTCAGGTTTATCCTCGCGCTCAGTGTCTGTCAGCGATCTATTGGTTCCTGAGGTCTGAGTTCTGGTTTTTTCCAAGGTCAAGCCCCCTAGTGGACCCCCTTGCTTGATCCTCTGCCGGAGGTTTCTTTACAAGTCTCAGGGCGCTGCTTCCACAGTCGTATACCCGTCTGTACTGGTTCCCCACTCAGGTTTTCAGAGCTTTAGTTCCTGGCTGTGTCTGCCTCCACCCACGCCTCTGCCAGTGCCTGTGCGCTCTGCGCTGGGCGTCCACTCTCTGCCCTCGCGCTCAGATTTCGCTTGCGCTCTCTGGTTTATTGGGGTCCTAAATCTTGCTGCTCTCAGGAACAGGCCCCGGAGCTGCCAATGACTCGATGGGTGCCCCAAACTTGCTCAATTTCTTTTTAGCTGGCTTCAGAGCTATAGATTTTGTGTGTGGAGGGGGTGGGGGTGGGGTGGTTGCTCAGCCCGCGATTTAGCGAGAGCCCTTTATAGCCTGGAAATGTCTTGATTCCACGTACCTTCCATGCTGTGCCCTGTTGTGGGGTTCCTCTGTTCGTCTGGATTTGTTTTTATGTCCCCTTGAGGAGTTTTGTGTGTTTCGGTCAGGAGAGGTTAAGAGCTGCTTTTTACTCTGCCGCCATCTTAACCCGGAACCACAGCTCCCCAACTTTGAAGGATTGGGGGGGCGGCAGGACGAAACAGCGCTTGTTCCAAAAGAAGAGGCAGCATCTGTGTGTTCCAAACTCAGTGAGTCAGCGGTGTGACACGGAGGGCAGGGAACGGATCATACTCTAGTTCTGTTAGGAAAGGGTGCATTAGCCTGCATTGGCAGCCTTCGGAGCAGGGGGTCAGTTCTGGGGCCCTATTGGGTAAATGACAGGTCAGCTGCGGGAGAGTCCAGGGGAAGGGCTTTCTGAGCGTCTGTGAGAGGAAACGGGGCAGGGGCTGACGACGGTCAGGAATGGCAAGAGGGAATAGCTGCGATCTCTTTGGGCCCTAGGATGGAGCCAGCAGCAGTGGAGGGAAGGGGTGCTGGGCACCTCATCATTCTAAAGCTCTCCCTCAGCTTGGAGTAGGTCCCCTCTCTTGGTGGAGGACTTTGAACAGAGGCTGGATGGCAACTTGTTGAATTTGTGGTAGAAGGGAATTTCACTTCGGGATGGTTTGGGGTGGTTGGCCTCCAGGCTTTTCCCTTGCAGTTCTAAGATTTTGTGTTGTGCTGGATAAGTCTACATTGCCATTTCAGAGATCAAAACTGGTGAATTTGCCCATCTACTTCATTTTACTGGAAATTTGCTTTTCACTATCAGCTTCATGTTAGTGGAAAATGATAATTACAAGGTGAACTTCTTTATAAGTTTTAGTAGACCTCAACCATTTGCCTATATTGCCCAATTTCAGAGGATCCACAAGTAGCTAAATATATTTTTCTATTGCACAAATCCAGGCATTACTACTTAACAGGACTAAACCTGAAATCTACTATGAGCCCTTAAAATCCCAGACATAAGACTAAAATGGAGCAGATTTGACAAGCAAAAGTGACATCATGTTATGGCAGGAAATTGTTGAAGCTTTGTTAATAAGCACAAGTCTAGTTCTCAAAGTCTGGAGCCTTTCAAGTCCCTGAGACCTTTTCAAGAGAGCCCTCAAGGCAAGACCATTTTCTTAACAACCCAAAGATATTTTAAGTTCGAATACAGTAAATATCAATAGATATAATCTATAGAAACAAAAGCCTTTTTTGAAGGGGGAGGTTCTCAAGAATGCAAAGTGGTCTTGAGATGTAAAAGTTTGAGAGGTGCAGCTTCAGAATTTTATGGTTATGTTTTTGGCTTAATATAAATTTTCAGTATTATTTTGAGTTCTTAATAAAGATTTTATGGGGATATAATTGACATGGAAAGATATGAATTCTTGGGAAAGAACCAGTTTCTTTCTTTAAAGATGTTTTAGCAGGACTCCAGTAGCTTTCAGAACACATCTCTTCATGCAAAATAAAGATATTTTAATGAACCATAAAAATTCTTTACTATCTGTAATTATGAGAACCTTTGGTAAATGACAGAGTTTAAAGTTATGTCTTGCAATGTATTTTTTACCAATCCTTAGACTAGAATTCAGGAGACAAAATTGGTTTGTTTGTGAAAGAATTTGAGTTGGATTAGCAGTGATTTGGTGTAGGTAGGTGGCTCAGTGGATTGAGAGCCAGGCTTAGAGACGGAAGTTCCTGGGTTCAAATCTAGCCTCAGACATTTCCTGCTAGCAGTGTGACCCTAGGCCCTACCCTTACCACTCTTCTGCCTTGGAACTGATACTTGGTATTAATTCTAAGATGGAAGGTAAGGGTTTAAAAAAAAAAAAAAACTGGCCCCTGTCCTCATGAAGCTTATATCAGGAAGATAACTTGTGTACGCCCAAGTCTATAGGAAACAAAGAATGACTGGGGGGGAGGGGGGGCAGGGTATACATTAACAACTGGAGAGATTAAAGAAGCCATTCAAAGTGGGATAAAGCAGAATTATATTCACGGACTTATTATAGGTATGTAAAAATGTCTGCCAATGATCAGAACTTTATTCATTAGAGCGAATGAGCAAGTTTTTGAAAAGGATTCTCTGAGGGGACGAATAGCAGTCTTGTCTCTCACTAGCCTGATCTTATGTGGACCAGAATCCTTTTACTCATGGAAGGGCCGCCTTCCCATGAGACTCGGGAGGAAGTCAAGAACTTTTAGAGTTGCTGCAATAAAGAAGTAGATGAAGCCAGCGTTCGTTCGAGGATGCTCCTCCCGGAGGAGCCTTTTCTCTGGGTGCTCCTTACCAAAAACAGCATCGTCTCCGGGCGTTGTGCAGCTCTGGAAGGGATTGCTGTTGGGCCATCCCGGACCACAGTCCCATAAGGAGGCTGATTTTTCTTGTGCATCCATTTTTTTTCCTTCTGCTTCACTAAGAGAAGCCCTTCTTGGGCCAGGCTTTGGGGGGCGTCAGAGAGAGGAGCTAGGAGTCTGCCTTTGGAGCAGAAGGAGCGACTTTGGGCTTTCTGCCGCGGCTCCCTAGATCTCTTTGCTATGCATCCTCCCAACGGATGACCGAAAGAGGGAAAGGAGAAAGGAGGCCCCCCGGAAGCACTTCCTCTGGCCTGGCGCTGGGATGAGGGTCAGGGACACAGAGGGAAGCCAAGACCGCCTTCGCCCTCAGGAAGCTCGTGTCTAGGAGTGCCCAAGAAGAGGAGACACGGACGGACGGTTATTGTGGAACTGCAGAAGGGAATGGGCGGCCAGTCCTGGGAGAGGAGCTCCAGAGGAAAGGGCTGAGGCCTCGAGGGAAGGCGGGGAGAGCAGGCAGAATGGGAGTCACTGTTGCTTTTGTCTGGCTAGTTCCAGGTTCTAGATCCAGGTTCTAGATCAGGCTCGGGTTCACGGAAAGCAGAGATGTTGGCGCTCCTCCGGGTGCCCTGAATTGCATGGAAGCGTCCATCCTGGTAGCCGGGGAAGGGGAGGCCGTGGGGGAGCCCCAGAGCTCGGGCCGTGAGCCGTCGGGTCAGGCGAGCTACTCGCGGCCGTCACCAACGACGTCAGAAAATCAGATGTGTGTGTGTGTCCCGTGTACTCCATTACATGTAGGCGTGTGAGAGCATGTGTCTCAGTGTGTGTCTATATGTGCATGCATTGACGCCCACACACATGCAGCAGGCATGCACGTGTGTGCGTGTCCATGTCACAAGAAAGGATTAGAGCCCCATCTTGATGTCCAAAATGCAACATTTGAGCCCGGTGCATGCATGTATGTGTGCACATGTGTAATATACACGGGGTGTGCATATCCATGTATGCATGTGTGTGCCCTGGGTTTGCATGTTAAATTACCTTCATGGTTGCATTTCAGAAAGCAAGAGGGGACTTTTAAATGTTTTTGTGTCGTGTCTCCCTCTGGCAGTCTGGCGAAGCTTCCAGAGCCCTTCTGAGAACAGTATTTGTACATTTACAAAATGCTAACTACATGAACTAATTATTGCTGCCTAAAAAATTCTAATTCCCTGTATGAAGGTTGAGAGAATGACAGCCTATTGATAGCCTGAAAACAGAAAATTACAATAGAATTTGAATAGGATAATTCTTTAACTGACTTTTTCAGTGGGGATGGGGAAAGGTTAGTTTTAAACCAAATAAAGGAATCAAAAAGCTATCACTGTTTCATAATAGCAATTTTCTTTCATAGTTATCTATTAAATTGTTCTGCAGCATTTAACCATATGTGATTTTGAAGTGTCAGTCATTTCTTGGTTTCTTACAAAATTTCACTTGAGAGAAATATGTTAATAATCATAATCATAATCATAATCATAATAATTAACAGTTGCATGGCACTCACTATTTTCCAGTCACTCTCCTGAGCACTTGGCACTTAATCATTATTATTTCATTTGATCCTCATAATTAACCCTGGGAGGGACATGGTGTTATTATCTCCATTTTCCAGATTAGGAAACTGAGACAAACAAGGAAGTGACTTGCCCAGGGTCACACAGCTAATATATGTCTAAGGCTAGATTTAAAACCGAGTCTTTCTATTCCAGACTCAGCGTTTTATCCATTGTTCCATCTAGCAACCCCATTGTTAGATTAGCCAATTTCAAAAAAGCAAATCAATAAATTCAGTAATTTGCTTTACTTTTTAATTCCTATTACCATTTTAAAAATTTGTGTCAGTTTATTTTAAATTATAGAAGTCTAATGGTATCCAAGAATGCATATCCTTTTTGCAAGTCTTTAAAATATTTTTTTGTGCTTCAGTATTTCAAAAATCCATTATTTCATTGATGTGTGTGTGTGTACTCCCTTCTAAGACTTTCTAAAATGATCTTCAGGGATTGTTCTTACTGAAAATATTCATCCATCTCTGGTATCCCTGAAAATCGGAGTCTTCTTAGATAGCCAGTCTGGTCTTGGCCAAGAGACGCAGTTTATTATTATTGGACCAGTCCTCAAAGCCTTTTGATCTTGGCAAGAGCTCTCAGAGCTTCTGCTGGTGGCACAGTGTGAGAAGGCCTTAGGATCACCTCCATGTCCTGATGAAGCTTTGGAGGAGACCTTTAAATTGCTCTTCAATTTCTACTAAAGAAGGATTTGGAACAAATATGAAATAATGAGAGAAAAGGCTTATAAAACAAGCTGCAAAGACTCTGTCATGTGTATTGGTTGTATACAACCTGGTAAATAGAGCAAGAAATATTAGAAGGCTATATTGATTTGTTTTATTGGATTGAATAAAGCTGAAGTGGCATGTAACTTTGAGTTCTAATCTCACAAAATGATGCTTAATAAGGCAGGACATATACTCAGGTCCCCTCAACCTACCTGGGATATTGGTTTCTTAATTGACTTGTTTCAACTTGGGAGAAAAACTGTTATTATAAACTTGTACCTTTTCATTTTCAGAAATTTGTATTTTTAGTAATCACTGAAAGGTTTATTAATGAGATACCAGCCTTTCAACCCTTTTAAAGCATTTTGAACTGAATTAGTGCATTTAACTCAGAGAGATACTAGTTCTTGTATGGATTTTCCAGAGAATGCAAATCATTTCCATGTAATCTCTGCATTTCCTAGCTGTGTTACCCCCAAATAAGTCACTTAACCCCCATTTCCTAGCCCTTAGTGCTCTTCTGCCTTGGAACTAATACACAGTGTAGATTCTAAGACAGAAGGTAAGGATTCCATTATTATTTATTTGTTTGTTTGTTTTAAACTGTTACCTTCCATCTTGGAGTCAATACTGTGTATTGGCTCCAAGGCAGAAGCGTGGTAAGGGTTAGGCAAGGGGGGTCAAGTGACTTGCCCAGGGTCACACAGCTAGGAAGTGTCTGAAGCCGGATTTGAACCCAGGACCTCCCATCTCTAGGCCTGGCTCTGAATTCACTGAGCCACCCAGCTGCCCCCAAGGTAAGGGTTTTAAAAAACCAAAAAAATGCAGAACCAGGGCAACCAGGTGGCTCTGTCGAGGAACAGGACTGGAGGCAGGAAGTCCTGGGTTCAAAACATGGGGGGGGGGGGCTCAGACACTTCCTTGCAAGGTGACCTTGGGCAAGTCACTTAACTTAGATCTTACTACTCTTCTCCCTTAAAAGCGATACTTAATGTTGCTTCTAAAAGAGAAGGTATGGGTTAAAAATATATATTTTTAAAAGACTATCTTTCTAGGTAGAAGGGTGCATATTATTTGCCAATTCTCTAAGCTGAAATGTGCCCTCTGTTTTCTGGGTAAAGGATTTTGGTCCATACTGGAACCTAATTGGTCTTTGTGGCCTTCTTTTAAAGGTTACTGAGTCTGAGAACCCCATCTTCTGCTCTCACCTATTTTCTTCTCCACCTCTTCATTTCTTATTTATTGTTCTCTCTTTTGCTCCCAACAGCATTTTGCCACCCCTTTTGCTCACTTCTGCTACCTGCCTTCTGTTGGTAATGCTTCATCAGTAGCCTGCCTCTCGTTAACAAAACTGACCCTTGCCGAGCCTGAACTGAACAGACAGGGCTTGGCTGAGCCACCAAACCTACCCGTGTCAAGTCCTTCTGTTCTCCAGCATTCCTCACACCTTTTGCTAATCAGAGGGTGTAGTTTTCACTTTTATTCAATCCGTGCCATGAACATTTTCTAAGTATAAAAACATGCATGTGCTTCTTCGGTTGGGTTTTTAGAAATCGCTTTGTTTTGAATTTCATGAACTTTGAGAAAAGAGAACATCCCAAAGTAACACAGGAAAAAAGTATTTTATGGGAAAATCCAACCAACCTGAAAGCAGAGTAGAGCTGCCACCAAAAACCTGGTACATGTGATGCTCTACTGGCTTGTCCCGATGGCCCTGAGTGGCAATTTTCTCCTGGGCATTTGACGAAATGCTTCAATGACCCATTTTCTCTTTTCGTTTTTGGGGTCATGTTATTCCTAACTCCTGACCCCCCCCCCCACCTCAGTCTCATTAAACACACACTCACACATGCTCTTCTGGGAACAAGCATCATTATGCACAACAAACCCACATGTGCTTGTATTAAGATCTCTCAAAGCCCATTTGATAAGTCACGTAATATCGACTGCTTGGACTCATTTAGATTTTTGTTCAGATCTTTGGTCAGAGCTTTCCAGGTCATGTCTCATGTTTGCCTTAGATATGTAAAATAACTATAAGTAAGAAAAGGCAAAGGTCCTGGAGCTCCTTTTTCTCCTTTCATGGATAATGAGGGAAAGTGTTTCAGAATCACTGCTGAAGATGGCCCAACTTTTAACCCAGGTTCTTCTTACTCTTGAGAAGTTACTACTGTCCTGATAAATTGAAAGCAAAGGAACATGTTGTTTCTTGCCCAGGACTAACCAAAAACATCTTTCTCATTTCCTTTTAAAGTATGCAATTCATTTTGGGGTTGTGGATTTCCTCTACAAACATTTATGTTCTGTCATTTAAAGATAAAAGTATATGATAGCCCATGCAGTTTACCCATCTCACAAATATTCTAGATCTCTTCATAGACTCTGTGTTTGTAACAGCTTAGAAAAAAGGGCATTAGGCATTTAAAGAAGACATATGCATTTATTTCATAGATATAAATAGACAAATATGTGCATATCCAAAATATCCAATTCAACACATGTACGAAGCAGCTACTGTATGCAAAGCACTCTGTTGGGCATTGAGGATACAAGCTGAAAAATGACAGTCGTCTTCCTTAAGGAGTACATAGTCTGCTGGAGATGAAAATATACGCAGACAAATGAAAATGATACCAAGTTACATGTACATGCTCGGAAAAATTGAAGAGGGAGAGGCCTTTCATTTCAAGCTTCCTACAAGTCATTATCTGAGCTGCAGGAAGAGAAGAATTTCAATAGGCATTGATGAGGAAGGAGTGCATTTTAGGCCAGAGAGACTGCTTTGTGAGTGCCCCAAAGTACAGGGCACCATAAGAGAAACATCCAGATTTAGCTCGAATGTAGAGTGTGAGAAGGGATGTATAATAGCTTAAGGCTGGGAAGGGATGCTGAAGCCAGGTTAGAGAGGACTTTAAATTGTGGTCTTTGGGGCTGGCATTTTATCTTGTCGTTAACCATTAATGTGTTGGAATGGGCAGTGGGATAGCCAGACCTGTGCCTCAGATGATTTGGACAATGAGGGAAGAAAAAATAACGTTAAACAACTTTGTCTTGTTGCACAGAATATTTGTGGAACAACTTCCATCTTGTTGGATTTGTATTTTAGTTTTTCTTTACACTTTTTTGCTCTATAAAGAATTAACATAAAACAAATGCACTTAACTTATTTCTTCAGAAAAATCCCAGTAAGCAAACCCTTGAAAATATCTTGTGCCTTTCCCTCATGGGTCTTTGTATACAACCTTAGCTTCTGTTGCTGCTACCTACACTTGACAGTTTTAAGTCAAAGTAAAGCAGGGTCAACCTGATGTTTTACCTCGAACCGTGAAAACTCAGGAGTTGGTCAACAGGTCCAGCACTGTGGTAGGAGCCCTTTCTGTAACAGAGCTGGCAAGTGGTTATCTGGGCACCTGGGCAGGATGGCCTCTAGCAAGGAGGAGCCCACTGGTTGGTTAGAATGATGATTGTTGACCAATGGAGGAAGCTCAAACTTCCATCCTTGGCTCCTCTCCTTGATTGTTTCAACTGTACAGCAGTTTAATCTCTGTAATATAGTCTTTTGCCATTGTTAACTCCAGTTGAGGGAGATGTACTTTTGATTAATCCCTCATTTCTTTAAAAAAATTGAGATCACTTATTTTAGTTTAACTTAATAAACTCACAGAAATAAAGCCTTTCTGCATGCCACCAACAAAAATCAGGGGAAATTGAGAAAAGTACCACAGTAAGAAAGGATAGCATATATAAAATATATGAGTGTTACTCTTATCAAATCATAAGCAAGACCTATGTCAAGTCAACTCTTAAATGAATTTAACAGAAATTGAAGAACTCGCTTGTTGTTTAGTCATTCAATATTGAAAAACATGAATACCTTCTTTATATATATATAACTCAGTGTAAATTTCATTAATTAATAATCAAGGTACCCAGAGGCCACATTTGTAGAATTAGAGAAAAAAGGCCTAACAACATAAGTTTCCCATATGAATTTTGTTATAAACAAATGCTCTTTTTTTCCCCCTTGGAATATTCTTGGCTAATGTTGCACCATAGCCACCTACTGACATTTAATGTGATCTTTAAGGAGGTAGCTGGGTGGCTCAGTGGATTGAGAGCCAGGCCTAGAAACAGAAGGTCTTGGGTCACATCTGGCTTCAGATACTGCCTAACTGGATGACCCTGAGCAAGTCACTTAGCTCCCATTGCGTAGCCTTTACCACTCTTCTCCCTTGGAATCAATACCCAGAACTGATTCTGAGACGAAAGGTAAGGGTTTAAAGAAAAGTGATCCTTAAGGGAGAGATCAGGGGGCACTGTTGCTCCTGGCTGTTTTGGGGGGTGCTTCTAACAATTTCGTAAGTTCATAGGGCAATGCGATGGAGCATTAAACTTTGACATTTTTTTTAATATTTTATTTTCTCAATTATATGTAGTAACAATTTTCAACATAAAACTTTTACCATTTTCATTCCCAAAGGCGGTGGATCTTTCAATCGATGAGTCCAGTCTGACTGGAGAGACAACCCCTTGTTCTAAACTGACGACACCTCAGCCCGCGGCCACCAACGGCGATCTGACCTCACGGAGCAATATTGCCTTCATGGGGACGTTGGTCAGGTGTGGCAAGGCAAAGGTAATTTCGAAAAGAAAGTTTTTTTAAAAATTCCACATCCATTAAATTTTAATCATCAAAGCCTTGTTTTAGAAGATGTTCACATGACCCATTCCGGGATAAAGTAGCATCGAGTAGAAGTCGAGCTCTCCCCGCTTTCCATCGTGCCCGCTGCGCCGCCCCTTCCTTGTTAAAGGACCAGCAGCTCCTGAGCGGCAGCCCCGGGGGCCCGGGCGCGCGCACGGGGCTGCTCCCCTTCTTGTCGGGTCCCTCGTCCTTCAGGTCGCTGGGAAGGACGCCCGGACTGTAGATTTAAGCGTTGCTTTTCTTTCAGGGGATCGTCATCGGGACAGGAGAGAACTCTGAGTTTGGCGAGGTGTTCAAGATGATGCAGGCAGAGGAGGTGAGTCCTTCTCACTGACCAGCGGCGCTTCCCGGGCTGGCTGTGTGCCGCGTGCTGGGCAGCGCACGGACAGGGAGGTGGGCGGCCCCTCATGACCCAAAGGGGAGAGATGGGGGCGGGGGCGAGGGCAGCCTCCCGAGAGGCTCGCCAGCCTGCGCGCTGAGCTTGTCTGGAGCCCCGGCCAGAGCCCCGGCCCTCTGCCAAGCGCTGGCCCTCTCTGGGTCACGGCTGGGGTGTCTGGCCAGGGCCGGAGAGCCTCACGTGGGGAAGGGCGGTGGGCCCTGCCGCCGGGCTCGGAAGCTTTCGGCGATGGGTCGCTGCCCCGGGGGGAGGAGCTGTCCTCGCTGCCAGGGAAGCCCATTCCGGGCCAAGGTGGGTCTGCGGCCGGCCGTTGTGCTGGACTTTCCCCGCTCTCAGAAAGGGCCTCGCAGCCTTTGCCTCAGGGGCGAGGCCTGCCGGGCCGGGTCTTGGCTCTCTCGTGGCTCTCTGGAGCCGCGTCCTTCCGACAAGGCCGGCTCCCGGGGCACGCGGGGCTGCTAGCGAGCTGGACAGCCACTTTCCTGGCTCAGCTTTCTGTATACATGTACGTGCTTAGGTTTCCTTTCACCTCACCTGCTCCATCCTGGTCCAGTGGCGGAAAGTCTGGGAAAAGCACAAACTGGTTCTTTATTAATGAAGCGGTTGCCACGAGATTAAAAAAAATTATTATTGTCATTTAAAGACATGTTTATATGATGATAAAACTCCATTTCAGACTATTAGTTTTCCAAAGTGCTTATCTCTTAGCATCTCATTTTCAAATCTGTGGAATTAATTGAAAATATAATTAATCCACATGATATGCATCCTTATAAATGTATGTTCACCTGAATTTTTGAGTTTACAAAACTAAAGTTAGCCCACTCTTCCCTAATCCTAAATAGGATGATACAGTGTCAGTGTGTTTATATTATATCTGATCTCCTGCAGAACTTCACTGCAACGTTTGTCTTTGTTCTCACTTAATGAAGTTCTTGTTTTGGTCACGATTCCCTTGTTCTTAGGGATGCTTCATATTTTTCAGTCCTATCCTACTACATTCACCCTAGACTTCTCATAGGCCTGATAAAAACGTGTCTGTTCTTCTGTGCCCAGTCCTAGAAAGTGTATCATTCAACTGCAGCTTTCAACAGAAGACAAACAAAATCTTTTATCCAATGCTTTGGCGTTTGCTGTGGCTGACCTTTTGGGTCATATTTCTCACATCCTTAATTTTTAGACTTAGTAGATATTATAGAACCATCCCACATGTTGTCTCTTCAGATGGTGGCCTTATTTCTATTTTCTTCGGTAGATAGCCTTTGTTAAAGCTTTTAACTATTTGTACCAGTGATCCAGTTTTAACTTTTTTGTATGGTACAAATAGTTATATCACAGAATAGAATTTTTAGTAAATCTAGTAGAAAATTTTTTGTGGATTTACATTTTTTTAAACCCTTACCTTCTGTCTTAGAATTGATACTAAGTATTGGTTCCATGGTAGAAGAGAAGTAAGGGCTAGGCAATGGAGGTTAAGTGACTTACCCAGGGTGACACATCTAGGAAGTGTCTGAGGCCAAATTTAAAGCTAGGACCTCCCACCTCCTAAGCCTGGCTTTAAAGTAGCGACCTAGCTACTTTATGGATTTAATTTTTGAGAAGTATCACCTGAATATTTCGAGGTACTCTTTCATTTCAGAAGTACTTACTGAACCTTTGAAATGTTCTAGGCATTTCCCATATGTGGAACATAGATGTGTAAGTTTCTAATTCTTCTTGATTTGTCATGGGGTTTTCATTTCATTTAATTTTATCTTAAATATATATTCTTAAGTGAATTTCAAAGATGAAATTAATTTGCTTACATGAAGATGTTAGTTGAGAAGCCCAATTATGATAACTTTCTCTGTTCTTCTCATTCCTAAAGGCTCCGAAGACACCACTGCAGAAGAGTATGGATCTTTTAGGAAAACAACTTTCTTTTTATTCCTTTGGTATAATAGGTAAGAGAAGAGTGGCTGTGTGTCTGAAAGAGCTATTTAATCTTTAATGTTGGAAAGACATAACTGATGGATCATAGAATTTAGAGCTGGAAGGGACCTAGTCTTTTTATAGATTTGGAATGATTTCTTGATTCACCTTGATAATTTTCTGCTATCAAAAGACAAGAACCAACAAGGGAGAAATCTATTATGGATCTGATACTTACCAGCAATGTGTCTAGGATGAAAAGGGTGGGAACCATGAGGGCAAATGGAATATTTCTGATTTTGTGACAGAGAAGGAAAGTAAAGCCAAGTATAGTCTGATCTGAAACCTTAGACTATGGAGAGAGCTGGTTTGAAAGAATTCAGAGAACATATTGTTAGACTCCTGTGCACTAACATTTTAAGGGTGAAATCAGCCCAAGAAGATAAAGAGCTTCCAAGGCAAATTCTGAACCTACTTAGAAAATGATTTCTCATTGAAAAACAGGAGTAGTCTTCAAAAGAGACTGATGAGTCTGTGCAGGGAGCCCATCAGCTTAAAAAGAGATGTACGCAAAAGGACTCCAAATGTACCAGAGTTTTTAGGGAGTCATTTCAATAGACTATCATAGGAAACAGAGTAGGTCCCCATTTATTGGGAGATTCAACTGAACATAAATATGGCACATGAATAAAAGAAAATACAGTTATGCCAGAGGAAATGATGAATACAGAGAAACATAGAAGATTTCTATGGATATTATCTAGTAAAATACTAAACTGAAGCAGAAAAACAAATATTCAATGAGTACAGTTTTGTCAGTAGAGCCACACTGCAAAGAAACCAGGTAGATCCCCAGGCTGGATCCCAGGAGAGATGTAAGGAAATAGCTTCTCCCTTCTCCTAGAGGTGGGGTACTGTGGCGGAGAGGGACAGTATACTTTCCAACATAAGGCCACTTTGTCAGGGTTCCCCCCCCTACTTCTTTTGTCACAAGGTTGGATATGGGGCACTGGAGAAGTGACTCTGAACTAAAAACAAAGCATCAATAAAACTTAAATATAAAACCTCCCTCTCCCTTCTTATCACCCCCCGCCCCGCCCCCCCCCAAAAAAAAAAGATGTACAGAAAATGGAAGCCAGGGCATATAATGGAGAATGAATACACAACAGGGCACAGTCCTCTAAGAATTGAGTCAGGAGGGAGAATTCAGGATGAACTGAGGCCAGCAAAGAAAGCTAAGAACAAAAAGAGCATGTTTTTAATAAACATTGGGGGAAAAGAGGAAGATCAAGGGAGTGGGATTGGTGCTTAGGGTAGAAAGGATGAAAGCAATGGACAACTGAAGGGACAGCTTCTCAACTCTTTGCTTCTGTTTCCTCTGCAAAGGAGAATGGTCTTTGGATCTAAAGGGACAAAGCAAAAAGGGCAGATGGAGAGTTAATATCCAGGCTTTCGCTAGGTCTTGATAATGAGTTTAGGTTACAAGAACCTGTGAAACATTTGGATCCTCCATCCAATGGCCTTTAAAATTCTTGGAAAATGGAAGCAAGTGCCATGGACTAAATGTGGGCACATCTTATCCCAGTACTCAGAAAAGGAAAGGAGTAGAACCTGAGAGCTGTCTGCCAATAACTTTGACTTTGGTTCCTAGTAGAATTCTAAAATATCTTATTAAGACAATGGTTAATGAAAATCTGAGCACAGCATCACTCCTTTAAGAAAAGACCAGGTCCAAAGTCATTCCTTTTTTTGACAGGGTCCCTAAAGTAATTATACAAGATAAATGCTATTGTTAAAGCTTGCCTAGATTTTCAGAAGTCTTTGACAGTCTTTCATGCTATTCTTATGCAAAAGATATAGAGATTAGGGGTTGGGTGAGAATAGAATTAAGAAGAGTTGTGACTGGTTGGCCAGACTTTGGGCCCGATCAAATAAAATGAAATTTAATAGGAATAAATGTGGTCTTTAACTTGGATTCAACTTCCCATGTACAAGTTGGAAGAGGTATGATTAGGTCACAGTTAGTCTGAAAATCAGTTGAAGGTTTTTAGTAGAGGCAAGGTTCATATGAATGAAGCTGCTACGAAAAGCTAATGCAGTTGTAGGCTGGGTGTCCTGGGTTCTGGAGGTGCTAATTCTCCTTCCCATTGATTTGAGCCCAACTCTGTCTAGAGGATTAAGCTATTCTAGGTGTCATATTTTAGGAAGAACCTTGGTGTGCTCCAGAGTGTCTTATGGGGGCAGCCAGGACAGGGCAGGGCTTCAAGTTCACATATGAGCATGGGCCAGGGGAACTGGGGCATATAGACTTAGTGGAGACATAAGTGGATCTTGTAGACTTTAAAGGGTTCTCAAGAGTCTTGACTCTGCTTACTTTCAGAGGGTGGAATTAAATTAATGAGTAAAAGTTCCAAGTGGCAAAAATTCCTAATAATCAGGGTTACTACAAGGTGGAATGGACAACCTTGAAAATTTTCAAACTAAATCTAGATGGGTATTTGTGTGTAATTTGGTAGCAGAGATTCTCATCATATCTGGCTTAGACTCAAGAGCTTTTGAGGTCTCTCTCAAGTCTAAAATTCTGTGAAATTCTGGCCCAGGGCAGTAACATGTCCAAGGGCTTGTAGGTAGTGTGGCACAGAGATACAATTCTCACCCTTGATTCTGTTCTTTGCAATATACCCAGAGAAGTTAAAACTTTTTTATTTGCTGAATCAGGCAGCACTATACACAGTCTTCCAAATAAGTTTATGTTCGACAGCTTTGGCATTAATTAGGTCAAATGTATGTTTCTTTAACAGACTTTATAAGAATAACAGTTGTTATTTATATGGTGCGTTAAAGTTTGCAAAACACTTTATACATTTTATTTCCACAATAATCCTGGGAGGAAAGTGCTATTTTTATCCCCATTTTACAGATGAGGAAATAGAGGCAAAGTGGTTAAGTGATGCCCAAAGTCACATAACTAGTGTATGAAGCTAGATTTGAACTCAGGTCTTCCTGGTTGGCATCCTGCACTTTATCCATTGTGCCAGCTAGCTACCTAGTAAAAGGAGAACTCAGAGTATAGGTCAGAAACTATTAATTGGCTCTACTGTAAAAATAACCTGAGACTGTCACATCCTATGGAGTCAGTGAGAACTTCTAGTGAAATTAGTCAGCAAGCCCTTGTGTATATACTCTGTGCCAAGTGCTGTGTCTGGTCCTAGGAGTGCAGATACATAGAAAACAGTTCCTTCCCTCAAGGACCTTGTAGTCTAAAATGAAGGGACAAAAAGTACCTCCTTAAGTATAAACAGAGTGAAAGGAGCGGGTGCCTAGCACATGGTAAGCACTTAAGAAATGCTTGTTGAAGACAGAGGATTTGAGTTTCAGTCTTCAATCTGCCCCTCTTCTCTTCTGTGACCCAAGGAAGTTCCTTAACCTCTATGGGCCTCAGTTTCCTAATCTGTATCATAAAGGAAATGAGCTAGATGGCCTCTAAGGCCTTTTATGGCTTTAAAGTTGGGACACAATAAATAAAAATAAATACAAGCTAATTGGAGAGGGACCACTAAATTTGTAACAAAGGAAGATTAACATCTAAATAGGCTCATAACCGGTAACCAGGATGCATTACCTTACTGCCTTGGCTCCATATTAGTATTTCACTTCCTAAAGGAATCTTGGGCTAGAGATGAAGATTTAATATATGGGGGTTAGAATTGACCAAAGCAGAATATCCTTTCAAGTGAATATTAGGATTTTTGCTTGAAGAGAACACGATGATTTCATCATTGTGACTGCTTCTTTCATAGCCATAGATCACAGCTCTCCCATGCCTTAGCAGACAATCTCGAGGGGCTGCAGGGACCAAAAGAAAATTACAACATTGTGAACAGTCTTCTGAATAAGTAGCCTTTTTGAATCTGGCCATGCTGACCCATCCATGACAGAAACAGTCTGTAACTGCACTGGTACTTGGAGCCTTTCCAGCTTCATTGACTGTGTTAATGGAGCTGAAAATTTAGTTTGCTTTCTTTATAAATATAATGGAATATGTATAATAATTCTGCATTTGAATTTATTTTTGTTCGATTCAAGGAGTTATTATTTTTTTCTTTTTCTTTTTTTTAATTTTTAAATATTTTCCTATGATTACATGATTCATGTTCTCTCCCTCCCCCCTCCCAGAGCTGACAAACAATTGCACTGTTACACGTATATTGTCACTTGATACCTATTTCCATGTTATTCCTTTTTGTAATAGAGTAATTTTTTAAAACCAAAACCCCAAATCCTATGCCCATATAAACAAGTGATAGATCAGTTGCTTTTTTTTTTCCTGCATTTCTGCTCCCACAGTTCTTTCTCTGAATGTAAGTAGCTTTCTTTCTCATAAGTCCCTCAGAGTTGTCCTGGGTCATTGCATTGCTGTTAGCAGCAAAGTTGATCACATTTAATCATTACACAATGTTTCACTTTCTGTGTACAGTGTTTGCCTGGTTCTGCTCATTTTGCTCCGCATCAGTTCATGGAGGTCATTCCAGTTCATAAATCCTCCATTTCATCATTCTCTAGGAATTATTTTAAGCTTCTTCTTTAACTTGTCTACTATTATAAAGTGATGAGGAAGAGAAAGCTAATTAACTTAATTATTCTGTGCTTCCTCTTACTAATGTTAAACATAAATTACCTTTCAAATTTATATAATCAAACCCTCTGGCCAGTTATACTGATTAGCAGTGGTCCAAAAAACTTACTTTCATTTCATTTCACAATGTTTCCCAGATGCCTGCCTGAATTTTCTTCCCAGAGTATTCTGCTGTTCATTTTATTCTGGATCTTTCAAGGTCAGAATCAGTGTCATCATTGGGGAGAACAGTTGTTATTGTATGATGAGGTCATTGTAGGTAGAGAGGGTCACACTGGTTCCACCCCAGACATGGCACCAGTCTGAAAGTTGTGCTCTCCACCCCTGAGCCAGTTTCTGATAGCCAAATTTGTTCTGCTCTCATTCGCCTCCTTTTTTTTAAAGGCTAGCTTAAGGAAAGTCATGGGTTTCTGGATTGAGATTTTTATTTTATAATACCTTCAAAGTACATTTGAAAAGTTTGATCTCAGGAAATGTGACTATGGGAAGGAAATAAGCACATATTAAGCATTTCCTATGTGTCAGGCCCTGGGCTGACTCCAGATTGTTTTCATTAGAAGGCCTCACCCCTTTTGATCTGAACTCAGTTCTCTTTGCCCATTGTGCCAGTCTCAATTCACTGTTTTTTCGTATTGTGATAAAACAGAAATGTGAGTCTCTCCTGAAATACAGAGTAGATTCATTCCTAGAAAATTATGTTATTCTGCTTGAACACATGGGTTGATGCGGACATGATTGGGGATGTAGACTTGAAATGACCACACCAATATGGAAATAAGTCTTGATGGATGCGTGTTGGCTGGGGGGGGGGGGAGGGGGCGGTGAAGGCGGCATGAAAGGGAAAGTAAAAACATGAATCATGTAACCATGGAAAATTTTTCTAAAAAATAAAATTAAAAAAAAAAAAGAAAGTTATGTTATTATAAATTCTACATATTTAGCTCCTTAAAAAAATTTAAAGACACTATGTTACAATTTTTCCATAGTGTTAAATTTGAATTCATAAACTGAAGTAGTGCAGTGTTTAGATTTGGTGTGAAAGGTCCTGGGTTCATAATCTGCCTCACCAGTTGTCTCTTTCTGTGACCTGGAATAAGTCACTCCTTTTGGCCTTAGTTTCCTCATTTGTAAAAGAAGAGGGCGGGATTCTTTGACTCCTGAGGTCCATTACCACTGTAAGTCTGTGATCTCCCCCTGCTTTTTTCTCTCTGTCTGCCATGAGATTTCAGTTAGCCTGAATTGTCGTGATGCTCTTCCCCCAGGGTCTGAATAACGAGGCCAGGACCTCTTTGATTCTGTTACAGGTATTATCATGCTGGTTGGCTGGTTACAAGGAAAACATATCCTGGATATGTTTACTATTGGCGTGAGGTGAGAGAGCAGTTGGCGGTTAGTGTTTCAGTTTGGGTCTGACAGCTGTGACATTTGGAGCAATTGTGTGAGGAGCAAACGATGCCACTGGACTCCATTGTAGTGTTTGGGTCCATTACAACAAAACAGATGGGAAAGCTCCCTTCTCCCCCAAGCCCTTGTGGTCCAAAAGGGGGTCTGACTGATAAGTATCATGGGCATTCTTAATTCTACATGAGGATTAAGGTTTTCTTCAGATCGCTGTGGGGTCAGTTGATCTTTACAGTTTAACTCTGCTTTTCCTGGTTATTTGAAAAAAAAAAACCTTAAAAGCCCATCACTTACAGAGGTTTTGGTGAGACAAAGGAGTTGAGTCTCATTTATCTACTACTAAATTCTTCACAGGTTTAATAAAACAACATTTTGGGGTTTATTATACATCAATGATTCAGTGATTATACAGCTCAGACCAACAGTACTCTTTCCAAAACTAAGTTTTTATTGATGTCTTTTGTTTTGTTTTGTTTTTTTAACATCACCATAGTTTCCCTCAGAATCTATCTCCCTTCCACTACCAGAGAGCCATCCCATATAACAGCTTGTGTTAGGTTTTTTAGAAAAAGATAAAATAAGGGGGCAGCCAGATGGCTGAATGGATAGAGAGAGCCAGGAGGCTCTGAGTTCAAATTTGACCGTTGACATTTCCTAGCTATGTGACTTTAGGCAAGTCACTTAATCTCCATTGCCTGTCCTTTACTGCTCTTCTGCCTTGGAAGTAATACTACACAGTATTGATTCTAAGATGGAAGGTGAGGGTTTTTTAAAAAAATAAGTGGGGAAATTGACATAATTGACATAACAAAAACAATGATAATACATTGGATTTGAGAAAATATGGAGTGCCTAACACTTGTAGACCTCCCACTTCTGCAAAGGGGTGCCGTGGGAGAGTCTTCTTGGGCCTTTTTTTTTAAGGCATTGGCAGCACTAATTTTTTGGTTATTTTGTTATCTCCATTTAAGTAATTCATTCAGTTTATTCAGAAAGCCTGTCTGTGCTTTTCATTTCACATGTAAATTTCTGTTGTAGTCTGGCTGTCGCTGCCATTCCTGAAGGCCTTCCCATTGTGGTCACTGTGACTTTGGCTCTTGGGGTGATGAGGATGGTGAAGAAGAGGGCTATTGTCAAAAAGCTGCCCATCGTTGAAACTTTAGGTAAGTGATGTGAACCGAGAGTGTGTCTAATTAAGAATTAAGGAGCAGGGTCAGCACTGAACCGAAAATATTTGTTTCTCTAGCTCATTTTGCCGTCACTGGGGTATGAGCAAAGCCCACCTGGGAGGTTAGTCATGACAGCATTGGGGGGCTCATGTCTGTTAACAATATTGGATCATAATGCTGAAAGCTTTTAAAGAAACACTTTTTCATTTTGATACTAACAAAAAGATGACATGCACAAGACTTGCCATTACAAAGATTGCTTGAGAGCTTGGCTTCTTTGATTAACTGAAGATATTTTACGTACCATGGTCACTTATTGCTCTATTCTTTTTTCTTTTATACCCTTACCTTCTGTCATAGAATCAATACTGCTCCCAGGCAGAAGAGTGGTAAGGACTGGGCAATGGGGGTCAAGTGACTTGCCCAGGGTCACACAGCTGGGAAGTGTCTAAGGCCAGATTTAAACCCAGGACCTCCCATCTCTAGGCCTGGCTCTCAATCCACTGAGCTACCCAGCTGCCCCCTTACTTATTGTTGTATTCTAAGGTGGCTAGTTCTTTGCGTGTCTCTCTCTCTCTCTCTCTCTCTCTCTCTCTCTCTCTCTCTCTCTCTCTCTCTCTGTCCCTCTCCCTCTCCCTCTCCATCTTCCTCTCCCTCTCCCTCTTTCTTTCTCTGTCTCTCTAAGTCCTTTATTCTGAATCCGAGATATAGAAAAAACACTTTGAATTAAATGTACATGTTTGGCATTTTGGTATCATGCTCTGAAGTATCAGATACCTTGTGATAATTCAATTGTAAGATGTTTTACATGTTTACATCCTGGGATCCCAATGAGTTACCTGGAATGCCATGCCTACTCGTCCTACCTCCAGGTTCATTCAACAGGATCATTATGGGAAGCTAGAAATGAGTAGGGAGGGAAGATACACTTAAAAAATATTATTTTTAAGATGGAGAAGGGTCTGCCCTTTGATTGTTTTCTAAACCCTGAATGGAAAATTGGGTAACCAATATTAAAAAACAAGCATAAGGAGACTCCATCTTGGAGCCCAACATGATGTCATTTTCCTGGGTGTGAGTGAGTATCACAGATACTGCCCACAGTTGTCATCTTCGGGACAGTTCAGCTTTCCTGAGTTATTTATTTGTGTCCATTGGAAACCTTTGTGCTCTCCCTGCTGCTTTCTTTTTTTGACAATCACACTCTGGCTTCTTGAAGGCTGCTGTAATGTGATTTGTTCGGATAAAACTGGAACCCTTACCAAGAATGAAATGACCGTGACTCACATCTTTACCTCGGATGGGCAGCGTGCAGAGGTATTTTGTGGTGTTTTCTTTGATGTTGTCATTGAAGGCGTATTTTTAGGAAGAAGCTTTATATATTATCTTAACTTGCTAAAAAATTCACATTTCTTCAAAGTAGTTTTAAGTTTGTTAGCAGCCAAGCTAGTTTCTTCCTTGTTGCCATTCTAAAGAGTTTCGTAGATAATTAGGAAGTATTTATTGAACACATAATACAGGATGTCCCAAAAGTCTGAGGGCAGCCCTAGGCTTGAATAGGTTTGTGTACCAAGTATTCTACTGAGTACCATAACTCAATTTGGAGTTTAGCAGCTTCTGTGTCTGATAGAATGAGGCCATGTTTCTAAACCCACTTAGCCTTTGCAGAACTACCAACTAATCGTTCTTTTTATCATTATTACTAGTTAAAATGTTCTGTAAATGCTGAGGTGAAGTTTGCACACAACAGCTTTAAAAAGATTTAGATAGTGGCCCCTCTCAGTAGATGTCGTCTCATGAATAATTAATAGATGTTTCATTTTTATCAAATTAGTATAGCTTATGGGAGCTGTGACATTACCAGGTGATCACAGCCACCTGTGTGAATGAAGAAGACGAGCAGTGAACAGTTTGCCAGAATTGAGCTTTCTTTGTTAAAAGCACGACTGAAGCGGGTTGGTTTTTTCATGGCGCTGGTGGCCATCAGGCTTGTGATCTTGAACGGAGTCTCACTTTTGAAAACTGTCAGACATCTGTGACCTTTGTGGGACACATTCAGATTGTGACTTGTCTGACTGTTTTCTCACTCGCTACTCAGTCTTCCATTGGACACAGTTTGAGTGACGGCCACGCGTGGGTGAGCTCCTCGGCGTTGGTCTTCCCTTCCACAGTTCCCATCACAGCCTCTGTACTGGCTTGTGAGATTCTGGTCTATGTTATCCCCAACCTTAACAACTACTTTATGTGTTCAGTTTCATTAGTCATGCATGTAAGGAGAAAAGTATTGTAGAAAATGTGTACTGTGCTTCAGTTCCTTTTCCTACGCATTGGTTTGCAAACTTGCAATAATGAATATTATGAGTTATTATTATTATTAATTACTGGTTAAGATATTCCATAAATGCTGTGGGGAGGTTAATACCCAACAACAACTATGAAAAGACTTTGTAGAGTGATATCTTTCTGTCAATGTAGTTTCATTAATCAGCAATGGCAGTTATTTCACATTTTTATCAAATTTTATTAGACAAAGAAAACATTAATTAGACAGGCCCATCAAGTGGATTTCTCCTGAGTCTTTTAAGCTTTTCTTTTGAAGAGCAGATTCAAATGTTTTTCTAGGAATTTGCTTTTTGGAGTGTTGTGTCATAAAGTAATTTGAAAGTGACCTCTTACTGTTGACTCTCTACTGGTCAGTAATTTTGATGTAAGTTTATCTACATTCTTAGGTTACTGGAGTAGGCTATAATCAGTTTGGTGAAGTAATACTTGATGGAGACGTTATTCATGGATTCTATCACCCATCCATTAGTAGAATTGTTGAGGTAAGTACTTAGCTATTAAAGATGAGCCACTTTTCAGAATAACTTGTTGAGTTCTGATGGTTTTGTAGTAACATGTGTATTTCTTGTAGGTGGGCTGTGTGTGCAACGATGCTGTAATTAGGAACAACACTTTAATGGGAAAGCCTACAGAAGGAGCCTTAATTGCTCTTGCAATGAAGGTATGTGTCTATAAGCTATTCTCTTTCAATTCCTTATTATAGGAGACATTATCCTTGGAGAGAGTATAGAAGGACCAATTTTGTTTTTGCTTCTGAGCAATAGTAGAAAAATCCCATATACCTTCTTAATTTTTTTTTAAATAATTGTTTATTCTGAACTTTTACATAAAAAAGAGCATTGTCATACACACTGCAGAGCACAAGAGATTCCATGTGAAACTGAATCTCCATGCTATACTATTTGCTTTTTTAAAAATGTATTTAACGAAATAGCAAAAAAAAAATTGTATTTAACAAATGCTACACCTGACTTTTGAAATTATCCTACTCGTGCTTCATTTGGAAGTTCTTTTCTCTTCTGTGCATTTAAAAAAATGTTTCAACGGCCGCCATCCCTTTTGTGACCTGACTGCTCCCTGGCTGCTTCTCCCCGACCATTAAAACCTTGTAATGACACATGAGTGCAGTCAGGGAAGCCGGATCCACGCCGGCCCACATCGCCAGAGCGCGTCTCCTGCCTTTCGGGGAGATCGTTTCTGTGGCCTCCTCCGTGGGGAGCTCGCTGCCCCGCTGCTGCTGAGGGGCCCAGATGAGCTGCCCACGAGGGAGTGGGGGAAGGCCGGCTGCTGAAGCAGCCCCATAAGTGCCCCAGAGAAGAGATGCAGCTGAATGGGGTGAGCAGTAGGAAACCACCACGGGTTCTCGAGCTTCGAGGGAGTATTTTGGGGTCGAGTTTTTTAACATTGTCTCACAAGAGCCTTCTGGCGGGCTGATGGAACCTGTGGACCCCTCCTCAAAGTTTTTTTAAATATATAGAATAAAACAGAGGAGCCCGATGAGAACCAAGTAGAGCGGAACGTAGTTATCAGACAACGTTTTTTGAAGAATCCCACAGATGCAGCACAGGAGTGTGTTTAGCGTGGCTTCGGCATCGTTCTCTCCGAGTCCGCGTCTCCCTGTCATTTCACCCAGGCGAGAGGTCCACTGTTGTCCGCAGGTCTGATCCTGGCGCTGACACATTCAGAAATGCTTGATTGCCCTCTTTTCTGGTCCTTGAGCCCCCCTGAGGCCCCCCACCTGTGGGGGCTCACTGGAGCAGAGCCAGCCGCGGCGCAGAGCCCCAACTGCCACTGCCTCGCCTGCCCGGCAGCCGGAATTGTGGATGGGCCCGGCATCCCCCCAGCCAAAGCGAGTTCTTCTTCCAGGGCACGGGGGCTCGCAGCCTGGGCACAGGGATGGTACCAAGCTCACCTGCCTCCAGGAGTCTCCGATGTGGACCGCTAAGATCTCAGGGCTGGTCTTTAAGGGTCAGCAGCACGCACTGGACAGGAGAGAGGCTGGAGATAGGCCGAGCTTCTCACAGGCAGCTAGAGGTGCGCTGGATGGAGCAGGGAGACCTGCATTCAAGGCCAGCCTCGGGCCCTTACCGTGTCACCCAGGCAGGCCACTTGGCATCGCTCTCCCTCAGTTTTCTCATCTATACAATGGGGATCACAATAGCACCTTTCAGAGTTCTTGTGAAGATCAATGAGGTAATATTTGTGCTTAGTGCAGTGTCCGGCGCTTAGTAGGTGCTTAATAAATGTTTGTGATTCTTACTGACCCCTGCTGGGGTTTTCTTAGCAAAGATACTAGATTGGTTTGTCATTTCCTTACTCACTTTACATTATTTAAGCTTATCTTACATTTGAAGAAACTGAGGCATGCACAGTTAAATGATTTGTCAGGGTCGCACATCTGAGGCCACATTGGAACTTAGGAAGCCGAGTCTTCCCAGCACTCTGTGCCTGGGCCACCCGGCTGCTCCCATCAATGTGACCTTTTGTTAGCGGGAGTAGTAGTGATCTGTGGGGGACTGATGAGGCTCGGACCTTTGGCCTGGGCTGCTTCACTGTTAAGGTCTCACCCCGAGGCACCGTTAGAAACCAACGTGTGTCCTTTCTTTTAAATCCCACTTGGTGGAAAGAACATTTTTCTTCTTGTGTTTTACACAGATGGGTCTTGATGGACTTCAGCAGGACTATATAAGGAAAACAGAATATCCCTTTAGTTCTGAGCAAAAATGGATGGCCGTCAAGTGTGTTCACAGAACACAACAGGTACTCTTCCTCTAATGGCTCTATTGGATTGTCTCTCTTAATCACGCTTCCCTCTAATGGCTTCCATAACTATTGTAGTGTCTGTGCTTGGAAGTATCCAGATTTAAAGTCAGCAGTCTTTATACCCTCAGACCTATGTAATTAAAGTTGGAAATAAATTCTCCTGCTTTCTCACTTCTAAGTAGAAACAAACCATTCTATTTTTGTTTTTGTTTTGTTGACAACAGCCAAGAGCAGAGTTAAAAATTCCTAAAGAAATCACTGTTCATGAGCAAAAGAAACGGGCTTCAAATTCAACTGTTGCAGGGATTATAGATTCCTAGAAAGTACAGTTGGAAGAAAAACTCAAGAAATGTTTTCTTTTAAGCATACTAAGCTTTGGAGGCCTCCTTTCCCAACTCTTCTTGGCCTTGGGTTAAGTTTACTTGCCTTCCCTTGACCCTGTGAGTCGAGGAGTCATAGGTAGAGTTTCCTGAAAATTTCCATTCTCCAGACTTTGTAAGAATGCTATACCTGTTGCCTCAGTATTGTGGGGAAATCTTGACTTCTTTGTGACCATTGAGATTCCCAGGATTCTTGGGCACAACTTCAGGAAAACTGCAGAAAGAGGCTGGATCCTTTTTTTTCATTCAGTTCAGCAAGTTGACTTATTAAGTGTCCATCATAAGCAAAACATTTCTGCATAATATCAGTAAAAGCCACAGGAGGAACTAGGACAAGGAGAGCCATTTAAAATAATGAGAGCCTGTATAAATACTGGGGAATCTGCCTACCAAACCCCTATGGCAGAAGCCAGACAGACCGAAATAACCAGAGAATAGGGCAAGAAATATAATAAAAATGATAAAGCTATCTAAATGAATTTACTTATTCAATGTCATACCCATCAGACTACCAAAGAATTACTTAATAGACCTAGCAAAAATAATAATGACATTCATATGAAGGGAAATAATGAAAAAAGTAAGAAGGATGGGGATCTAGCAGTGTAGGATTGTAAACTATACTGCAGAATAGTAATCATTAAAACATTTTGTTGGTTTAAACAAGAGATCAATTGTTTGAACAAATTAGGGTTGCAAAATAAAAAAGCAAATGAACATGGTAGCTTCTGTTCAGTACAATCTCTGCCCATTGGGATAAAGAATTACTATTTTCAAATAGCTAATAAACATTTCTAAACTCCTGCTGTGTGCTGGGCACTATGCTAAGCCAAGCTATATAAATAAAAACAAAGATAGTGCCTGCCCTCAAGGAGCTTAATGGGAGAAGACAGCCCCCAGAGGGAAGCTGAAAAGTGGTATGGGGGCAAGATGAAAAAGTGGAGGTGGACAGGACGTGATGAAAGTTCCAGAAAAGTCAAAAAGCAAGGTAGCCAGTAGGAAATAGGAAGAAGATTGTACTGTGTTAGCGATCGCCCCCATTTATTATTTATTTTTAACATTAATTAACATTTTTTCTGCATTTCAAATGATCCCTCTCACTTCCTTGTGTGACTCTGGCCAAGTCACTTAATCCCAGTTGCCTAGGCTTTGTTGCTCTTTTGCATTGGAACTAATACATAGTATTGATTTTAGGACAGAAGGCAAGAGTTAAAAAAATTCTCCCTTCCTTCAGCCCTAACCCCTCCTGCTGAAAAGGCAAATAATATATCAGTTATACATGTGAAATCAAGCAAGCATTTTCCATATTAGCCATGTTACAAAAAAAAGAAAAGAAATTATATTTCATTTTTCACTGAGTTCAAAAATTCTCTCTCGGGAGGTAGATGGCATTTTTCCGCACGGGCCCCTCTTTCAGTAGCGGCCTGGAGCCGTGGCCCTGCCCCCAGTGTCAGGTCCAGCCAGAGCGCACTGATGAGATGGGAGTACCTGGCCCACTTGATCGTGCACCAAAGCGAGATCTCCCAGGGAGGAGTTTCCTGGAAGAGGGCATGATGGAGAGTCTAAGGAAGTTCTTAGTGATTCTTAAAGAAAAAAATAGAAAGGAGTTGTTGATTATTTTTGATCCAGAGTTAGGTAACTCAAGAGAGCCCAGCATGCCATATGTGTAACAAAAGTAGAAATGTGTAAACAATTCTTGGGACTCTTCTACATGGGTTGGGAGAGGGATAAAGTGGTAGAGAGCCAACACTGACATCAAGACCTGGGTGGAAGTCTTACCTCAGACCATGCTGGCTTTGTGACCCTGGTCAAGTCATTTAACCTCTTAATACCCAAGGCATTAACTCGTATTTTAAGTTGCTGAACAGTGGTAGATCCCTACATCAGTGAAATTTTATTTTGATCCTTTATGCCACTTCCCTAAAAAAGCCTCTTCTAGAGTGTCAAGGTTAGCTGTTGAAACAAGAATCTTAACTATTTTTTAACAGTTGAGTGAAACCTGTGGACCCTCTATTATAATCATGATTTTAAAGGCATTAAATAAAATGTATAGATTTAAAATTAAACAAATTATACAAAAAATACAATTATCAGAATTTTTTTTTCAAGTTCATGGACTTGGGTTAAAAATCCCTAATATGGAATAAAAAGAATTAATGCAAATAAATTCTTAATATGTATTCAATATTCTTGTACCACTAAAATGTAAATAAATATGGAATTTTAGTTTTTGCTAGGGATAATTTCTTTTATGTGGCTGTAGGGAGGTCCTGGCAGTCTTTTATCTTTTGATCAAAGTTGTTTCCATTTTCTGGGAAGATGTAGGATTGAACACAGAAATCTGTTTGTGGCCAGGATAATGCTGACATCTTATTGCTTTTAGTTTAGTAAAATTCCAGTTTAGTAGAAATTCCACTTCCTCGTCATGTCTGTTTTTCTTCTTAGGACAACCCAGAAATTTGTTTTATGAAAGGTGCTTATGAACACGTGATTAGATACTGCACCACGTACAACAGCAAAGGACAGACCTTGACCCTGACTCAGCAGCAGAAAGATGTGTATCAGCAGGAGAAGTCCAGCATGGGCTCTGCAGGACTGAGAGGTAGCTGGGCCTCAGGGGGGCTCTTGGAGGGAAGACTCCTTTTTCCATTTAGAAATGGGATAGGCCATGTTTTTTTTGAAAGGTGAATCTCTTTTTAAAATTGTATTTTATTTTATTTTTCAGTTAATGTAGAAACAATTTTTTTCTGACATTTTGTGATTCAGATTCTCTCCCTCCCTCCTTGAGGGGGTAAATAGTCCAAAGAAGATTATACCGGTGTTTTCATGAAAAACATGTTTCTACATTCTCCATGTTGTGACTGAAGACACATTTCACACATACAATAAAAATTCCACAAAATAAAGTGAAAGATGGCGTGCTTTGATTTGAAGTCAGATTCCAATTGTTTTTTCTTAGGCTGTGGAGAGCATTTTTTTTTTTTATTACAAGTCCTTTGGGATTATCTTGACACCTTGTTTCACTGATAATAGTTTAGTCCTTCACAGCTGATCATTGTACAATATTTCTCTTACTGTATACAATGTTCTCCTGATTCTGCTCACTTCACTTTGCATCGTTCATATAGATCTTTGTAGGTTTTTAAAAATTTATTCAACATTTCTTATGGCACAAAGTTTTCCCTTTTAATCATATACCAGCTTGTTCAACCTTTCCCCAACTATTGGACATTCCCTCACTTCCCTATCTTTGCCACCTCAAAAAATATTTTAAACAAGTAGATCCTTTTCCCTTTCACTGATCTCTTTGGGATTTAGACCCAGTAGTAGTATTGCTAGGTCAAAAGGCTTGAATAGCTTTGGGCTGTGGACCCTTTGGGCATGGGTCCATATTACTCTCCAGAATGGTGGTATCAGTTCACAGTTCCACAACAGTGTATTCATGTCCCAATTTTCCCACATCCTCTCCAACATTTATCATTTTCCTTTTTGGTCATGGTAACCAATCTGATAGGTGGGAGGTGGTGTCTTTGAGTTGTTTTAATTTGTATTTCTCTAATCAGTAGTGATTTGGAGCATTTTCTCATGTGACCATGGATAGTTTTAATTTCTTCTGAGAACTCCCTGTTCATATCTTTTGACCAGTTATAGCTCTTGAAAAAAAAAGAAAAAGAAAAAACTGTTTTCTAGGGCTTTTTTGGAGTTCTTTTGGTTGGTTGGCACAAAATTGAGAAGGAGGTGATGGAGAGAAAGTAGATTACATCTTATGAATAAAGATAGGACTTAGAACTCCTTCTAACTGTAATTAACCTCTGGGAAGCACTTTTAAAGTTTTATTTTTTTTTTTAATTTTACATATGAGAGATGACCAAGAACAAAGTGATTTTTATTGGTTTTGCCTCTCTTCTTGCACTGATTATAATGTTTTAACAGAAATATTGAATCCCCCCTTATACCCAGGAGAGTGTTAACTATGTCCATATCTTCTTTTACTCCAAAATTTTCTTTTGGGCCAAAAATGTTTCTTTGAAGAAGATTGTGTATAATCAAAGTAGGGCTTACGTTTTCTATTTTTTCCCCTCATCATCAGAAGATGATCCATCTATAGCAGGAGGCTGTGGAGAAGAGAGAGGCTGAGTCTTTTCTTACTCTGTGCTGTCAGTGATAGGCACAAATTCATGGCTATATTTTCTAGCCAGGAAACTTACTGCTGCTTCCATTTCTACCAATGCCTTCTCCAATTTTAATGAGCTAGAAGTGGCAAGGCTTTCTAATTTTGATGAAACCTAATTTAGGAAGGATCTTCTTCTCTCACTGACCACACTAGGGTGAACAAAGGCTATAGGAAAGACTTTTTGCAACCCCTTCATTCTAAACAAGTGCCATCTCTCCTCTCCTAGCCTTTGTGATCATGCTTTAAGGACAGAAGCAATAGGCTATTACCTCACAAGAAGGAGGACCTGGTTTTGCCAATGTTTGAATTGGGCTTTCCCCCTTCATCACAGAGGCTTGACTCAAGCTACAGATCATTGTAGCCTTCTGGTCTTTGACGAATAAATTGCAAACACTCTCCCTAGGGTTTCAAGTACATTAGGAGGTAACGGCTAGGAGAAAAACCATGGGCCTGACAGACTATTGACCCCAGGAGCCAGGACTCCTGGAAAGCTTCTATAGTTGTATTCACTCAAGTTAAGTAGAGCCTAATGTGATGGGCCTGCAACTTTGTCCTGGTAGGAGGAGAGTAGAAGGCATGAGATTTCTAGAAAGGTCATAGCTGGACTATGGTGGCTGAAGGTTCACCTTTTGGACATGCAAGGAAACTTGGAAACTCAGCACAAGATGGCAAGACAGATTCTGAGGGATTGCTCTTTCCCAGGATCAGCAGGTTTGGTCAAGCCTTGTCTGAGAGACCAGGGCAGCCACAGCCCTGTTTCTGTGAGTCTTTAGAAGTACTTAAAAGTTTAGAATGACTCCCTTGCTTATTGAGGCTTTCCATCCTCTGCAGCCTTTCTTTTGACTTCCATTTTCTGAGAAGAGATTCTTTAATTCCCTAAAGGAACATAAAGGTTATTTTCAAAGTTAAACTCAAACAAAAGGGATTTGTCTGTGTTTCCTCTCTTTTGAAGAATTTGAAAGAGCTCAATTTGAGGCCTTTGTTCCAGTTAATAACTCTGCTCCTATGGTTTATCATCCCAGGGATGCACTTTTAAGGCCTAAGGCTAGAGAATGCAGGGCCTGTGCCCCCATCTCTTATGTAGCCCCTGCCCTAGGACAGGGAACCGCAGCTGAGGTCAGCTTAGACCTTCATTTATGAAAATGAAATGGGAACTGAAAAGATTTTGCAGGTAATAATGTATTTAGAAGGCCAGAAGAGTATATTATTGTTTTCTAACCTATAAAATGAGAGATGACATTCCCTGACTTGAAAAAGCATCCCAGTCCTTTAGTCTTGAAGAAATCCAGCTCAAAGAATTCAAGCATTTCCCAGGTTGCTCATGACACAATCCCGGGTGATTTGGCCCAGGAGACCCTAAAGGAGCACGTAGAGAGAGAGAGAGAGAGAGAGAGAGAGACAGACAGACAGACACACACACACACACACACACACACATGAGCAGCTTCTTCTCTTTTTACCTAACTTCAGTGTCTTCTCCCATTTCAAATGAGTCCCTCTCTGGGCATGCTTGTTCCCTCTGCTTCTCTCTTCTCTAGCACAGTGCCCCCACCCTCTTTGTGGCCCTTGACCTGGGCATGGCACCCGCTCCTCTCTTCTTCTTTCACTTTCCACCACCCACTGCTTTGGGCGCAGTGCTGGGATGGAATTGGCTGGGTTGGGTCTTAAAGAAGGAAGTGAAAAGCTACACATTGAAAACGAGGAAAAGAAACCTCCTGGCTTTACTCTCCAAGAAAAATACACCTTCCATGGACTTCATCAGCTAAATTTTGTTCTCTACCCAAACCATAAAATCTGAGCATCTTTTAAAACAATTTTTAAATAGTTAAAGATTTTGCAAATTAGCTCTCTTTGGAGTCCTAGGGCTAGAGAATTGAATTCCTTGGCTAATTAATCTTAAGAAATTCTAATTCTAGGGTATCTACTTTGCTGTTTTGGGCAGACACGTCTGTCTCCTATATTAGTGGATATAAGTAGATAGTCTTTATTGGCAAGCAATTGACCAAAAAATTGCAGGCTAAAAGGATGTAATGGAAATGTAAAGTTATGGGGAGCCCGAGAGAAAACCCCTATTTTGATTAGTGCTGAAGTATTAGAAGGTCTCAGGACCATCAAATGATCTTCAGCTGAGGAACAAACAAGATTGTTTCCTAGGAAAATGTAGGGCTGGCATCCTCCTTGTGGGAAATTGCTGGTTCAGTGTTCCTGGTCCTATCGCCTGTTCTTAGCCTTCTTTGAAGGAGAAGAGAGCCAAGAGATCCAAGAGATCCCAGGCTCCCTTGAGCCTGGGCAATGAATCAGGTTAATGTCAGAGATGGAAAATGGAGTATTGTTTTCTAGGATTTTAGTCATTTTTTTTCAGTCGCCAAATCCTAGAGAGCAAAGGTAAACTTTGGAGGGAAAAACACTAGAGACCTGGGGAAACTTTATTTCAATCTCATTATTACGTCAGGTTTCTTAGGAGAAATCACAGCATCCCCTATTATTCGTAACAGGAAGTAAAAGAGAATTTCTCCCATCTTCAGTGCCTGCTGAGTCATTGCTCAACATAGGGTCACATCAAAAGGTAGACTCATAGGGGGCAGATGGGTAGCTCAATGGATTGAGAGTCAGGCCTAGAGATGGGAGGTCCTAGGTTCAAATCTGACCTCAGACACTTCCCAGCTGTGTGACCCTGGGCAAGTCACTTGACCCCCATTGCCTAGCCCTTACCACTCTTCTGCCTTGGAGCCAATATACAGTATTGACTCCAAGATGGAAGGTAAGGGTTTAAAAAAAAAAGTAGACTCATTTATTTTAGGGATGAGTTAAAAATGCAAAATGTTTGGTTTATATTCTTTTAAAATTAGGAATGGAGAATCTTAAATGATTTTCAATAAACAGGCAAAAAAAGCAAAATGCTGCTTTCCCATAGAAAATTAGAATGAGCAAGAAATACAGAACAAAATGGAGATAATATTAATGCTTGGCAAAAAATTAAATGGGCCAAAATCTAATTTGGTTACTGATACTTTTTTTTTTTTTTAAAAAAGGTTGAACAGGGAAAGGGAAAAAGAAAGAACATAGTTATAACTTATTATGTAAAACAAGTATTCTTGAAACCCTTTTCATCATTTTTTTAAACCCTTACCTTCCATTTTAAAATCAATATTGCATATTGGTTGTAAGGCAGAAGAGTGGTAAGGGCTAGGCAATGAGGGTTAAGTTTAGGTCTTAGGAACTTACCCAGGGTCACACAGCTATGAAGTATTTGAGACCAGATTTTGAACCAGGACCTCCCTTTTTTAGGCCTGGCTCTCAATCTACTGAGTTATCCAGCTACCCTCCTCATTTTTTTAATAGAAAACTTTTTTTTTTTAGAGACTCATTTCAAAAGGAAACCAGTATAATAGAGCTTTTAATTAAAAATATCTCAGTATGTTATGATTTTGCTTGTAAATTGGTAAGTTAAATCTACCAGCATTTATGAAATACCTACTATGTCTTGAGTGATAACTATACAAAAAAAACCACCAAAAACCCTAGTCTAATTGGGAAGACAACATGCAAACAATTCTTTATATAGACAGATCAATCCAGAATAAACTAGAGGTGATCACAGAGGAAGGCCCTATAGCATTAAAGAGGATAGGAAAAGGCTTCTTGTAGAAGATGGAATTTTAACTGGGATCACATGGAATCCAGGAGGCGGAGATGAGGTGGCAGAGAATTCCAAGCATGAGAGCCAATCAATTCAAATGCCTGGAGTCAGGAGAGAAAATGACTATCTAAAATATAGCAAGGAGAGTCATGTCACTAGATCACAGACAGTTTTATATTTGAATAAGAATAAAATTAACTAGGATTTTAAATGATCAATTAAGGGAATTCTTCTTGAACTATTTTCATGCTCTGTAGCCATATTGGCAACCCTAAGGCACACGTGCTGGAGGGAGCTGCTTCCCCTCCCCCTTTCCACTATACCTGAGGATATTCCTTACATGACACGCCCCTCTGCCCACCAGCCTATGGGAGAGCTTCCTCCCTCCCCTGTCTGGGGTAAGGGGGCTGTTCACATGTGTTGTGAGGGTATATTTTGGGCACTCGGGCTCTACAAGGTTCACCGTCACTGCTCTAGAGTGTACTTTCTATTCTCCTAGATATATTTGAATTGGTTTCTTTTAGATTCATATTTCTTTTCCTTGAATTTTCTTGTTTCTTCCACAGTTCTGGCCTTGGCTTCTGGCCCTGACTTGGGACAACTGACATTTCTGGGCCTGGTGGGAATTATCGATCCTCCTAGAACTGGCGTGAAAGAAGCCGTTACCACGCTCATTGCCTCTGGAGTGTCCATAAAGATGGTGACTGGAGATTCCCAGGAGACTGCAATCGCCATTGGTACGTGGTCATTCTAACTTTGCCACCCGACTGTTTGGAGAGTTCGAAAAGGCTGGTGTGTTCTTAAGTGGCGACATCCATGTCACAAGAGGATCAAGATGTGACTGTGAAGCAGAGACTAATTCCTCCTCCCAGCCATACACCCCTGTCACATGGGCTATAAATATTCAGATGGAAAGATGCAGGAGCCTTAGATAATATGGTAGTATTAGCAGCTAGTCTGGGGGAATCATTTGGAAGCTACTTCATCATGCAGAATTCATAAGAAGTTAGGTAATTGTTCTGATAGTCTTCCCTTCAGTTTATTGTGCTTAACAACAGGAACAATAGTAATGAGAAGACCAAAGAAGGTGTTACTTGGCCTTTGAGTTTTCAGAACCCTTCCATTAGGGTCTGCTCTGACAGCCTTGCAGGGTTGGGTCAAGAAAGGGATTCTATTCCCCCTTGTTCAGGCACAGACAGTTAATTGACTTATCTGAAGTCCTGTAGCACCACAGGAGCAGTCAGGATAAGCCTTCGGCTTTGCCTGTTTAGGTCTTGGGCATTTTCTTAATTTTGAAGTTTGCTAAGAAGGTCTAAAATATCCTGAGTTTTCCTTTTTAATTAACATATGGTCTTTAAAGCATATTACTATGTGCCATTACCAGAAGAGGCAGTGCAGTTGGTATTTCCAGGAGCCCAGAAATCTAGTTAGAAAACTGAAGGCTGAGTCTTTCCTTTCACTTAGTAACTGTCATGTCTACTGGTGTGAGCCTTATTTTCTCTGTATGCAAAATGGAGATGAGATGGCTTTGTCTAATTCATGGATTTTGTGAAGATCAAATGAAATGGTGGGGTGAAGTGCTGCTCACTCTATAGTGCCCTGTGCAGAGCCAGTTATTCCATTCAACATTAATGTTGAATTTTAGAGATCCCTGTGCTAGATATTAGGGATGAGATTCAGACCCAGACCTGGCATGTGGAGTCGGCTAGGAAATGATCATTGACTTCATTCTTAAAGAAATTGTGTTTTTCATATTTCTTGTGGCTTGTCCCATAGAACCCTTTATTTCAACACTTTTTAAATTAGCTGACCTTCATTAGGGGACTTTAACAAAAGGCAAGGTACAGGAGGTAGAAAATAATGAACTGGCTGGTTTTCTGCTGCTTTAAAGAAATCTAATGTAACTAAATGTTGCTTTATTATTTAGGTTCAGAGCTAGACAGAGTTTTGTATCAATAAGATTACTAAGACTGTGTTTACCTTTTTAAACTAATGGAAGTGCCTCAAAATTTGGATGCATTTCCATGCAATATGAACAAAAGGTAGTCAGAAGTTCATTCTGCTTGTTGCACTAATTACAGATCATTATCATTTCATTTAAACAAGGTTTCTGTTAGCCACCACTTATTTTTATTAGTTGCCCTTGGTTATAATTCCTGAATATATGAAGTCATTTGTAAATCTTAGTTGGAATACTATCTCTGCCACCTGAGTTGGCAGGTGGGTGCTCCCTGGGTGGGATTTTGGATGGATGGCATAGTTCATTTAGGGACAGGAAGTATTATAGTCATCTCCATCTTCAGACCCCAGTGAGGAAGTCCTCAGCTTGCTCATCCCCTAAATGGGGATTGTCTACAATGCAAGAGCTTTATACTGATTCAAATGAGGCTGAGTTATAGTTTTAATATCTAATGATTTTTGATATGACATGTAATTCATTTTAGGATTGTTTAGAAGTTGGGCCTAAGATTTTTATTTTAGATTATTCTTAAAATAATCTATAATCCCAGGTGCTGTGATTCAAAGACAGGAAGCAAAATGGCTTCTGCCAGTATTGAGCTTGCACTCCATTGGCCTTTCCTCTTCTGGTGCAGAGCCCAGCCTGTCAGTGCTTTCTCGTTTTTCCAGATACTTGCCCATTAGGCGATCCCCACAGTATACCATCTTCTCTCTGCCTTTTGGTGTTTTGTGGACACCAGAGCTTTGTTCTGACCCTTGCTTTTTGCTCTCATTGGTCATCCTCTATTTCAGTCAGAGATGTTTGCCATATATTTCAGGTCACTTTTCACATGGAATTGTTAGTGAATGATATTCTGTAGCCTGCTTCAGTCTACCTCCAACCAATCAAGCATTGGTCACCTACTCCATGGCACTATTCCAGGTTCTGGGTCCACAGTGACAAAAAAATAAAATTATTCTTGCTCCTGAGGACTTTATAGTATTTCATTTTATAATTTACAGCCATGTAGTATCACTAAATATTCTTATTTTAAAAGACTTATTTAATGCCTCAAAAATCGAAGAAAAATCCAAAGGTTCAGGATGCTAAAATGAGTTGAATTAAATGGTCATCCGTTTGAGTACATCATAGTGGTCAGCTGTTTAATTTGCTCTCTTCCCCTTCTGTACCCACCCCCTCAATTTTTTCTGCAGCCAGTCGCTTGGGGTTGTATTCCAAAAATTCCCAGTCAGTTTCAGGAGAAGAAATTGATACAATGGATGTGCAGCAGCTTTCACAGATAGCACCAAAGGTAGGTTTCAAAAGCAATAACATTTTATTGCATTTTTGATTTTTGAAAGAGGGATATGATCTTTTGAAATTCAATTTTATTTTATTATTTTCAATTCCGAATTAGCTCTCTCCCTCCCCCTTTCCCACCCATTGAGAAGGCAAGAAAAACAATTTAAAATTATTTTCTGATGACAAATTACAAATAAGTACAGTCAAAAGCAACAAAATTTTCATAGTGTAAAGGGTACATCACAACTGGAATCACTTAGAGGGGAGAAATGAAAAGTTCCAGGGGAAAAATTCTGTAAGTGATTAAAATATATATTTTATTAAAAATATATTTTATTATAAAAATATTAAAAAATAAATATACATTAGCTTTTTAGCTTTCTTCATCATCTTAGCTTGGTAGGTGTCACCGGTGAGAATGAAGGAAGTAAAAGAAAAAGGAGAGGGATTGGGGTAAGATAAAGTAGTAAAACAATAAAGCTGGAGAGGGAAACCCCTGTTGGGAGGAGAGGCCTATTGCCTGACCTAACATGGTCTATGAGCAGAGCCCAATGGACCGTGGTATCCTGCCATTCTTTGGGACCTTGAGGAAAGAAGCAGAACAATTTCCTTGAAATAGATACTTGTCAGTTCTTCACTGGCCATCCTTCCTTGTCCCTTAGTTAGATTGACCTGACCCCAGATTCTGTGGGCACTAATAAGGTGCGTCCCTGACCTTGTTTCTGCCTCCATTGTCACAGTTCTCTTCCAAGAGCATCCCATAGGACTTAGCACAGTGTTAAAATTCAGAAAAAAAAAAATTCAAAGCCACACTAAGACTTGTGGGACACTATGCAGCTTCTCTAGACATTTTCCCCTACCAATTAATTCTTTAACCTGAGACTTCTCCACTGACTATTCTCTTTCTTCCTTATTGTTAACCCTATGATCCTTTAGGTTCTTGCTGCTTTTCTGGCCATCCCTAGCTCCTAATTGGTCAGGTTAGACTTTTGTCTGCAGCAAGGTGAAAATCATCAGCCCAGCAGGTTTTTTGAGTATTTGTTCATTTTGACTCCTTTTCCTCTAACTATAATCACTTGTGTAGATGCAGAGGTGCTTTTCCTCAGGAAGCGTAGGCAGTGGGGTAAAGAAAAAGATTTTATTCTTAAGGTTTTCTTTTTTTAGCATTCTTTTTATTGATTTTAATTATTTTCCAAAGGCTCAGAAGAAGGTGTGAATTCTTCCAGGTTGTTTGTGCATTTAAAAGAGATTCCTCCCTGCTTCTCTCTTTATTCCTATTCTGATCCAGCCTTTATTTATTTGTTTTTTTTTTTTAAATTTGCTGCCAGAAGGAAACTTAATCCCATACTGTTCTATAGATGTAATAGAATAACGTATGTTAACAAAGACAACTGAACTTCATAGCTAATTTAATCTTAGTATCTTTCAGTTGAACTTCTACCAAACTTTTTATCTTAGAGATTATAAACAAAAGGTGTTAAAATTGGACAGATTCTGGTATTTCATCTTTTCACTTTCCTATTCACAATTTGGCTCCTGATGAAAACAATTAAGAATATTAAAAATTATCTCAAAGACAGATAATAGAAGATAAAAGGAAGAATCTATATAATCCAAACAGTTGCTGAAAAATTGAAAATTAAGATCAGTACCCTAATTGTATTTTGAAGAGATTTAACTCCTTTACCTCCTGTGTCACTTGCTCTCTACAAAAAAAACCCAACAAACCCAAACCCTGCCAACAGCAATTTCAGTTGCTTAAAATCATTCTGCTTTAAGTATGTCCCTTAAATAGATAGTTTCTAAATAAGGCTAATACTGCCTCCTTTACTTAGTTCAGTTTCTTTCTTTTCCTAAGTCATGCCTGAGAATTCTGCTAGAGAATATTTTCTGTCTTTACTAGGATTTCACCTTGTACTTTACTAAGTCTTTACCTTGTTCCTATCATTCTGCTGTCAACTCACCCTGACAAAGTTAAAAAAAACACATGCAAGATTTTCTTTCTTCTGTTCCTTCAAAGAATGTCTCCTGATATGGTCCAATTGGAATAGTTTTATGGGTTAACTTTTTGGGGCCTTTTTAAAAAAACTTTCCTCAGTTTTCCCTTGTATCAAGGATGTCATATTGACTCACTTTGAAGGGAAGAATTGGAAGAGATTACAGCTTTACCCTGTGGGCTGTGTCATATGTGTATTTTCTAGTGGCTTCCTTAAATGTCATTAGTGTCTTTTTTAGTGATCTTGTAGTCATAATGCTATTAGCCTCTAGAAACAGTTTTAAGATAATGATATAAGCTGCCTTTAGCCTTGTTTTTTGGTGAAGTCAGTTTGTTATTTCTTTCTATTTTATTTTTAACTAGGATTACCCTGTGAGAACCTGGACTACATAGTCTTTGTAACTACTTCAAAAAACATTTATTAGTGGGGCCGAGAGGTAGCACAATGGATGGAACACTAGCCTTGGATTTGGGAGGATCTGGTTCATTTCCTAGCTATGTGACCCTGGGCAAGTCAGTTATCCCCAGTTGTCTAGGTCTTACTGCCCTTCTGCCTTGGAAGTGATATTTAATATCAATTCTAAGACAGAAGGTAAGAGCTTAAAAATAAATAAATAAAAATAAAAACATGGTAGTAATTCAAATGAATAGAGTTAAAGGATATAATAATCTTTGTGAAAGAGATAATTCCTGTTACAGCTAGACCACACCATTTTCAAATGGTGTGAAAATTTTACTTTTATGTTGACATTTTCCTACTTGTGTACCTTCAATCCATCTCTTAGCCATCTAAAAACACTTATCGTAGCTGCTCCTTTGAATATGAATTCTTGAAAACAACAGCTCATTTTGAATGATCAGAAAAGTCTTTGAAAAGGGAAACTCTCTTACCCAACCAGAGATGATGTGGAAGTGTCAGTCAGTGTGATATTGCCTAGGGAATAGAGATTAATCTCTCATTTGGTGGCTCAAGATGAATCTTGGAGAAGAATGGATTGTGGAGTTAATGTGGAGATAACTTTAGCGAGGAGAAAACTGACAGTCATAGAATCCGATAGTTGGAGGACCCCAGCGGCTGTCGAGGTTAACCCACCTACCAAAGGGTTCCCCCCCAACACACTTGACAAGTAGTTGCCCAGGCTCTGCTTGAAGACCTCCTGGGACGGAGAACCTGCCAGCTTTTAAGGCAAACTATCCCACTTTTGGACAGCTCACATTTTTAGATAACTTTTCCTGACAGTAAGCCTAAATTTGTCTCTCTGTGGTGTTCCCCCACTGCTGATTCTACCCTCTGGGCACATAGACCTGGTATCCACTTGCAAACAGATCTTATGTTTCCTCCATACTCGCCTTGCGTAGGTCCTTCACCTCATAACCTTGTGATTGGCTGCCCTCCCCAGACCCTCCCCAGCTGGCCAACGTTCTTCTTCAATCGCAGTGCTGACGGCCTGAGCCAGGCCTCCTCAGATGGTCCCAGGAGGGCCGTGGAAGGCAGCGTCCCCTTCCTCCAGGCCGGCCGCTGCCTCATTGAGCTCCTAAAAGCCCCAGAACAAATGCTGCATGACCGCGGCACCCTCAGATGTTAGTTGTGAAGTCAAATGGAAGACTTTGCATTTCATATTTGATCCACTCCAGAGCTCCAGCCTGTTCAGGCTTCTGGGATTCTGTCGCTCCCTCCTGGCTTCATGCCACCTTCCCACGCAATAAGCGGCCGTGTCAGGCTGTCGGAGGCTTTGACTAAATTTACCAAACGGCACAGGGCTAAGCCTCGATCCCCAGAGGATGCAGGAGAGAACCTTCAGCAGTTATGCTCTGAGGTTAGCCATCTCTGTGGATTCCCGTGTTTGTCCCTCTTCTCCAAGCAAGTAGTCCGAGAAAGGCCAAGGGACCTGCCCGGGGCGGGAGTGGGGGTACCCGGCGACCTCTTGGAGAGGTGACCTCCATGCCGTGCTGCTGCTGCGGAGCCTCATTGTGGTCCTGACTTCGGTCCAGTTACGGCGATCACATCTTAGGACCTGAATATGAATTGATCACTTTATTGAAGACTTGGCTCAGACCCACCTTCCACTGGAAGTCAGTCTTTCCCAGAGGCCTCAGCTGCGGTGCCTTCCTTCTCTGGGATCACCTTCTGGCTGCTCAGTATCTGGGTTGAAGCTCCTGCCATGCACACTGGCTCCTCCATCATCGGGGAAGCTCCTTGAAAGCAAGGAGAAACGGGGCTTTTCCTTTGTTTCCCTAGGACTTGGCAGCATAAAGTGTTCTTAGTTCTGCTGTAAAGTCTATAGAGTTAGGGTCTGGATCTGGGATTTTATTGGTATGAGGAAGCTTCCTCTAGTCCACACTGGTTAGCGCCTTCTCAGAAATGTATACTCCTAGAGAGTCGAGAGACAACATAAGCAGTATGTGTTGGAACAGGCTTGACTTTTCCTGGCTTTTGAGGTGAGCTGCCTATCCACTCTGCCACTCTTCCTTCATGAATAGATTATGATCGTTAAATACTAAAGCCCACAGTGCACTAGGACTTGATATTTAGATGATGGAGTGTCTTGCTTTTACTCCTTCCCCTTTCCTGAGTCTCTTTCCTCTCTCCCCCTCTTCTCAGCATCTCTTTTTCTCTTCTCCTCTCCTTGTAACACATTTTAAAATAAAATTAATGTAACATTAAGTTCAATAAACATTGATGGATGTAGAGAAGGATACCAACTCATCTTCTCTTACCCATTTGGAAAATGAGGCTATTGTACCAGAAAGTCACTAAAGTCCTTTCGTATTCATATCAATAAAGATATCTTACTTAAAATTTTAGAGATAATCTTAAAGATACTTGATTTTTATCAAGATAGTTATTCTCCTTATCAGGACAACTTCCTTAGGAGATGTGGTATTTTGTGAGTTCTGTGAAGATGGGCTCAATGGTTCCTTCTTAGATTTCTAAACTTTTGAAAAGGAAAAAAAAATCACAAAAGTTATTATATCATTATTATGTTTATATATAAATTATGTATATGTATAATTATTATCATCTTTGATACTGTGGATTTTTTAAAAAATCCTTACCTTCCGCCTTACTGAGTATTGATTCTAAGGCAGAAGAGTGGTAAGAGCTAGGCAATGGGAGTCAAGGGACTTGCCCAGGATTCACACAGTTAGGAAGTGTCTGAGGTCAGATTTAAACCTAGGACCTCCTGTCTCTGGGTCTGACTGTCAATCCATTGAGCCATCCAGCTGCCTCTGATACTGTGGATTATTGACATTGCATTACTTCTCATTGGCATTAGACTGTCATTAAAATTGTGTCATTTTTGAAAGAGGTTTGGAGGTCTAGATAATGGCAATAGAATGAAATAATGACTAGAAGATAGGATAAACATGTAAAGGAAAGAAACACTCAAGCTTGAATAAAAAAGAATCAGTAAAGACTTTTACATCATAGGGGAAAACTTTACAAAAGACTACAAGAATCACTAACCATCCATTTTCTGGATCCACTAGCAGTAGAAGGAAGGGAATTGGACATTTTAGCTAGACATAGGAAGATCGTAAGTAACCATGGTGTATAACCAGCAGAGATTGTCTTTTTTTTTTTTTTAAACAACTTAAAGGGAGGTTTCACCCTGTTGCTGTATTGCTTAAAAATCAAGAGTTAGGTCAGACAGAGTGTCTTAGGATGCCAACATTCCTGTAATTTCTCTTGCCACAAATGTCATAGAAAGGAGTCATCCATGACGTGCCTTTTTATGTCCCAGTTTCAGTAAAGCAAGGCCAGGGAGTAATAAGAAAGGGTGAGGGATGCATTCTTTGGCTTTTCCGTGGAATTGAGACACCCACATTTTGCTTTCCCCTCAGGTTGCAGTTTTCTATAGAGCCAGTCCGAGGCATAAGCTGAAAATTATCAAGGTAGGTACCTGATGCGGATAGTTGACATCCGGTCAACCATGCTTGTTGCTTTGTACTCTCATGATCAGTAAGCTTGAGGTTCATATACGTGTGCTACCTTTGACTGGAAAGTGACAATGGACTGGGATGAGGATATAAATGACTCATACAAGGGAAGTGTGAGCAGTACCTGAGAGGCCACCTTGCCTTTGGGGCTGAAGCTGAGCTGCTCTTTCTTCTTCTGGACACAGAAGGGCATGAACGTCACTGTGTTCTTGTCAATATATTGCTCCTGTTCTAAGAGGCTCCTCTGAAGCCTCCTTGAGGGGTGGGTGTGACTCTGGGGTCCTGTGACAACCATCCACCCTGGAAGGGATCTGAGCCTAGCCTGGCCTGGCCCCAGGGCTGGGCTGCTTTGTGAGAGTCAGCCCAGCAAGGATCAAAGAGAATCTCCATGTGGCGGTGGCTACCCATGAGAGAAATACAAAGAATCAGTTCTTTTAAGAATATTAGCATTACTTTGAATTGAGACCTGTTACATGAAGGCTTGACAATGAGAAACAGATGTTGTTAAAAGGTAAAATTGGAGAACAGAGTTAAAAGATGAAGGAAAATTAAAGATTTGGGAGAAAATGACTATAAAATGCAGCAATTTTGAAAGAGAGTCAATTTAAAATTGATAGAAAAGAAAATGTGTGTTTCAAGAAAAGGCCAGAACTAGGAAGCTTATTTGGAGGAGGAAAGAGGAAATGGTCTAATTTGGATCTTTTTGTAAGTAAAAGAAATTTCATTTCTGTTGGTTTGATGTTAAGCATAGTATAACATCATATTGGAAATGGAGAGATTTACTTCTTTGCCTGTGTGGAGAAAACATTTTTACCAAGTTCTGTTTTTTTTTCCCCTTAGTCCCTCCAGAATAATGGCTCAGTTGTAGCTATGACTGGAGATGGAGTGAATGATGCTGTCGCCTTGAAGGCTGCAGATATTGGGGTAGCAATGGGACAGACTGGAACCGATGTTTGTAAAGAAGCAGCTGATATGATCCTAGTGGATGATGATTTTCAAACAATAATGTAAGTTATATTTTTGTAGGAGTTATTTGAAACAAGTTTTTCTCCTCCCCACCAGGGAATTCCATGAGAAAACTATGAGTTACTTGAATATTTGTCATCTAAATGGATTTAGATTGCCTACTAGAATAGAAAAAAATAAGATTTCTATTTTATATGCAAATATGTAGCATTTAGTTTCTTGAATATAAATTCTTTTCTGTTCATCATTCATTGTAAATATTTAGTACGTTTGCAAGTTCTTTAGGCAATATACCTGCTATAGTATTGGCTACCTTAAAAGGACTGAAGATTAAACTACTTTGAAACTGAAATGTTGTCTTCACACTGGGACAAAACTGAGGAATACAAAAATATATAATTTTCAGACAGCTTTCCCCCCTCTTTGAACTGTGAACATGTCTATCTTAGAAGAAATTTTTAGAGATAGAAATATACGAACATCTATATCTAGCTAGTCTGTCTATTAGGTTTATTTGACTGATTGCACTTACAAATATGTCAACAGGTTTCCCATCCTAAAAGCAAAACCTTCTGTAGACCTTGCTACTTTCTCTGCTGTCAGAGCAGTTTCATATCTGTAAAAATGCAGTAATAATATTTAGACTACCTACCTTCCAGGGTTGATTGTCTAGGGCCTGAAAATGAACCTAAGTGAGTCATTATACTGCAAAGAAAAAAATGAGAAATTTAATATTGTACAATTAACGATACCTTGTTCTTTTATAGCAGTTTACTATTTTCAAAGAATTTACATTGCTAGGTTCTCATTTTATGCACAACTTTTTAGAGCAAGCAGGACAAGGCTTATTCCCAGTTTTTGGGAAACTGAGGATCAAGAAATTAAGCGACTCACAAACTTTCTCCAAAGTTACCTATCATCTCCTAATCTCCAGATGCCCTGGCCTTTTATCATTTTCCATTCCCCTTGATCTCCCTGCAGCCTCTGATGTTGCCAAGCACCATCTTTTCTTTGATAGTCTTCTTTCTGGGTTTTTGGGACCACACTCTCTCCTGGTTCTTCTCTGACCTAGCCGACTTCTCTTTCTTCATCTCCTTTGCTAGATCTTCATCCAGGTCATGCTCTATAACCTTGAGGGTCCCACAGACCTCTATCTGGGGCTCTCTTCACTTCTCCCTCTATATTAGTTCACTTGGTGATTTTGTCAACTTCATGGATTTAATTTCCATCTCTATGCTGATGGTTCTTGAATATCTCTGGTCTTCATCTTTCTGCTGACCTCCTGTCTCATATCTCCAACTTTCAGACATCCCAAACTGGATGTCTCGTAGACTTCTTAAAAGTCAGTATGTCCAAGAGAGAACTTATCTTTCTCCCTCAATCCCCCACCCAACCCCTTCCCTAGTGCTGTGGACAGCAGCACTCTCCTCAGGCCTGTGGGCTCACAGCCCAAGAGTCCTCCTAGACTCCTCAGTTGTCACCTTCTAGGCTCTTACCTGGATCTGTTGTTTTCAGCTTTGCATCATCTACCCTCTTCTCTCTCTGAGACAGACCCTCTTCCCCTCACCCCTGAACTCTTGTAATAGCCTCTCTCGAGTCTCTTCCACTCCAGTCCATCCTCCATTCATTCTCTTCAGTGGTTTTCCTAAAGATCAACTGATCATGTCCCTTCCCTCCTCAATAAACTCCATGGCTCCCTATGGCCTCTAGAATCAAATGCAGAAACTTCTGTTTGGCTTTCAAAGCCCTTCATAACTTAGCCGCCTCTTCCCTTTCCCATCCTCTTACATTTTACTCTCTGTTGTGGACTTTTGAATTCAGGGACTGGCTTCCTGGAGGTTCCTCACATAAGACACTCTTTCTCTTGGCTCCAGACATTTCCTTTCTCTGTTTCCCATTCCTGGAATGCTGTTTCTCGGCCATCTCCCCAAATGGCATCCCTGGCTTCCCTTAAAGTCCTCACTGAAATTTGATAGTCTGCAGGAAGCCCTTCCTTATCCTATTAATTATTTCCTATTGATACTATATATCTTTTGATTTGGATATATTTATTTACTTATTGTCTGCTCATCAGATTATAAACTCCTTGAGGGAAGGGACAGTCTTTCTTTTTATTGGTTGCATCCCCAGGGCCTGGCTTAATAAGCACTTTATTAACTAATGAGTGGTCAGCTCAGTGACTTAGGAGTTGTCTTTCACCAGAACTTTATACCTAGCACACAGCAAAAGGCTTTTGTACTTTGGTGTTTAATAAATAATGAATGAATAAGTAAGGAAGTGGTCCAGTCAAAACTCGCGATACAAGTCTTTGGATAGGCTCCCTCCATCATCCTTTTCAGAGACCATCTTCTCGAGCCATTCTGTGGGTCTGTAATCTTCTCGGCCCCTTGGTCTTTGCAGTGGCTGAGATCATGGCTTCCCCCCGAGTTCTCACCTTGTGCCTCTCTTGGCCATACCTCCTACATACCTTCCTCCCGCAGGGGTTCTTCCTAGATTGTTGAGGACCTTCCCATAGTTCTTTTAGCATTTGGTGGGTTCTAGGGAATCCCATGACTTCTCCCTTAGTTATCTTTCCTGCCATGTGACCAGCCCCCCCATCTCTCTTTTGGATATCCATTGTGCTCCCTAACTCGGACAATTCTACATTGAACGGGATTTCAGACTCCCCCTTGTTCTTTGGGGAGCTCTCACCTTCAGTTCTAGATCCTGCTGCACTATTTGCATAAGCTTTGAGTTTAGAACAGAGTAGGCATAACTAGATGTCTGCTGTTAGATGATAAATACCTTGAGCTCAGGGATCATATCCTTAATTTTCCTATATCTTGTACAGAGTTGATGTTTAATAAAAATTTGTAGAATTGAATGGAGTTGGGACAGAATTCTTTGAAAGGCAGATGTTAATGATACTAAATATATGTTCAATGTGTTAGAAATGCATTTATTTTCCAAATATATTTCCCAGTTTAGGATTTTTTAAAAAAAGATTTGTATTGATCCCTTTTGTTTTTTGTACAATACCTAAACTTCCCTGTTTCTCTTCCCTCTCCCAAAGAGCTATCCCTTAATACTAGGTTATGTTTGAACTCACCTGATATGATGGAAATGTTTGTGCTAAGTTAATTTTTGTGTTTTAGGTCTGCAATTGAAGAGGGTAAAGGGATTTACAATAACATTAAAAATTTTGTTAGATTCCAGTTGAGCACGTAAGTTGGTACTATTGTTTCTCTTTTTTTTTTTTTTAAGTTATGCAAGAATCTTAATGTAGAATGCTTAGAAGTGGCTGTTTTCTGTTTCTGGTGTTAGGTTAGCACAGGGGTCGGCAACCTTTTTGGCTGTGAGAGCCATAAACGCCACATTTTTTAAAATGTAATTTCGTGAGAGCCGTCCAGTGCTCACAGTGCCGCTTCTGTAACAGTGCTTGAAAAAAAATGGACTTTATGGGTCCCGCAGAAAGAGCCATATCTGGCCCTCAAAAGAGCCAGAGATGGCTCAAGAACCATATGTTGCCGACCCCTGGGTTAGCATCTGAATGCTTAGGCATAGTCATTTTTTTTAAACCTTTAACTTCTGTGTATTGGCTCCAAGGCACAAGAGTGGTAAGGGTGGGCAATGGGGGTCAAGTGACTTGCCCAGAGTCACACAGCTGGGAAGTGTCTGAGGCCAGATTTGAACCCAGGACCTCCTGTCTCTAAGCCTGGCTCTCAATCCACTGAGCTACCCAGCTGCCCCATCTGAATGCTTAGGAAAGTAGAGTAAGATTAAATTAAAAGATATGGGTTCATTTGCATAGTCTAAATAAAAAGTAGCATCCTCAGTAAGTCCTCCTCATAATTAGACATGTCCACATATCCAACATTATTTGCAGGACCTTTGTCATGTTTATGTTTAGCATTAATAAGTTAAAGATCTTAAACAAATAAGTGCTTAGCTTTTTGTCATTAATGAACCCAATTGTTTATGATCCTTAAACAATGTTAATTCTGTAACTCTATATTAATCACCAGTTTTAAGATGCTTAGAAAATCTGGGAATTTCTGGTTGCAGTCAAAGCAAGTTTTTTATCTGTGTATTTATCTGAGGTGTGATCAGAAGCTATATTAAGAAGTTTGGTGTTGTGTGTTCACTTTCGAGTGTTTGGTCTTCAAGTACCTACTATGTTTGCATCTGAAAACTTATCGCTATTTTAATATGAAATTTGTCTTTAAAACAACCTAATTATTACAAAATTAGTCTTGTATGATCAGCAAGAAGTTACCATAGGGGGAAGCTGGGTAGCTCAGTGGATTGAGAGCCAGGCCTAGAGAAGGGAGGTCCTAGGTTCAAATCTGGCCTCACACTTCCCAGCTGTGTGGCCCTGGGCAAGTCACTTGACCCCCATTGCCCACCCTTACCACTCTTCCACCTATAAGTTAATACACAGAAGTTAAGGGTTTAAAATAAAAAAAAAATTTAAAAAAAGTTACCATGCTTATGACTTTATTTACTGGCTTCTTTCAACAGGAGCATTGCTGCACTAACTTTAATCTCATTGGCTACATTAATGAACTTTCCCAATCCTCTCAATGCCATGCAGATTTTGTGGATCAATATTATTATGGATGGACCTCCAGCTCAGAGGTAATAGGCTGTTTCATATGGGATATGGAAAAACAAATGTCTTGTCCACCTAAAACTTGAACTATTGTTATATGGCACATTATTTTTCCATGATGTGATTCTTTGTTATCTGGGAATTTCTATATTTACAGTGATGGTGTTACTGGAATTCATTATTAAGGTATCTGGGTTCAGGCGTGAACTCAGCACTGACTTGCTGAGTGATGGTTGGGGAAGAGGATCACTTGGGTCCTCCACAGTAAAAGGAGAAAATGGCTTGTAGGAGAGCTTCTGGTGAGACAAACAGGGGACAGATCTCATGGCGATATGTCAACACAGTCACGTCCTCTAAAGAACTAAGCCTTCAGTAACAGGTTATTTTAGGCAACTTTTAAGAAATTCTTTTCTGCATAAAGAATCTGGTCAATTTGTGAAATTTATAACATCTGATTAATATTGAAGTAGCATTGTATATTCCTCAGGGAGTACTCCACATATGCATGGATGCATAGGAGTTATGTATTAGGATAATAGCATTTTAATAATAATAATAATGCATAATGTTGTTCTTTAGAAATGTGATATAGTGGAAAGAGCCCAGTGAACTCTGAATGTGTGACTGACCAAGTTGCTTAATTTCTTTGGGAACCAATTTCCTCCTCTAAAAATGAGATAGTGATCTCAGAATGTTCCCAGAATTTCCTCCATCTCTCAAATTCTTTGATTCTAATATATAGTCAGTATTTTGGGACTTAGTTAAATCACAAATGTGGGCCTCCAACGTTTGAAACCATTTGGTTTTTCTGTTTGCTTTTAAGCCTCGGAGTAGAACCTGTGGATAAAGATGTGATTCGTCAACCACCAAGAAACTGGAAGGACAGCATTTTGACCAAAAATTTGATTGTTAAAATACTAGTTTCCTCCATAATCATTGTGTGTGGAACTTTATTTGTCTTCTGGAGGGAGGTATGAATACAGAGCAGGACATTCCCATCCTCAACAATTATAATCAGATTAATCATGAACTGTAGGATTCTTAATGCTACTAAAACAGGACTCTAGGAATGAGAGGGGAGAGGTACTGTGGGTGAAGAAATAAAGCAGATGTTTGCTTTTGGATGATAATTTGGAGGCGTTGGTTTTCTCTGTGCTCCTTCAGGGTGGACAGGGCAGGTTGCATTTTAATTGTACCTTTTGCTATTTGGTAATTTCTTTAAGTTTTCCCTTTTCTCTTTTCCTTTCTAGCATAAAAAATGGAGCAGGGCCTTATTATTTATGGTTCTTCAGAGAGTTTTAAAGATGGCAGCCTCCTTTACACTAAATACCCAATCAGAGAAACCAAGTTTTTGAAAATGTCTACTACATCCTGCACATTTTCTTAAAATGAGCTTGTGCATATATTCCTGGGGTGATTTATTTAAATAACTTTAGAGAAATTTGGTTAGCTTATTTTTAATGTTTTTTGCCTTAGAATGCAATTATTTAATAAAACCATAAAGGAAATGGTTCTCTGTAAAACTCATGTCAAATTCAGGCATTCAGTGCAGCCACTAAGGAGGCCGTTTCCGTTTTTTCTTGGCAGCTACGGGACAATGTGATAACACCTCGAGACACAACAATGACATTTACTTGCTTTGTATTTTTTGACATGTTCAATGCTCTCAGTTCCAGATCACAGGTAAGCCATTGACTTGATACTTAGGCAGCTGGTTCAGGGGGCTTTTCCATTAATGTGGCTACATTTGTGGTTTGGATCCCCCCAGTCTATGGTCACACACTCCAACCCCAAGTACCTGTCCTGAAAATGCCTATCATTGACTACAAGTGGGACTAGGAGACAGTTGATGAATGGTCAGTTCAGACCTTTAGCACAATGGACAAACAGTACAGAGTTTTTATCTATATCTATTCCTTACAAATGTCAGTCTTTTAGGTAGTCCAGTGGCTAGAACGCTGGATCTGGTGTTGGGAAGACCTGAGTTCAAATCTAAACTCAGATACTAGGTGTGTGACCCCGGGAAAGTCACTGTAACTCTGCCTAAGTTGTCCTGTCTGAAAAATGAGGATAATTATAGCTCCTACCTCCCAGGGTATGAATGAAATCCTGTTAAATGAAATATTTTTAAAGGGCTTTGCAAACTTTAAAGTGCCAGATAAGTTGTAGCTGGGACTCGTAGTTGTATCATATATGAACAAATGGTATAAATTTTTCATATGCCAAGCCAGACATAGATGCATATAAGCTCAAGTGCTCCAAAGGATTTACTCTTTTGGGGGAAATATTTTTTTTTCTCCTTAAGTGGTTGCTATGGTGATGGTCTGAGGTTTGGGGATTTACTTTGGACAGTGTGAGTTTTTTCTCCCCCTCATGTTTAATTTTTCCCAGGTGAGATGCATTTCTGCAAGCTTTAAGGGTTTTAATAGACATTCCTGAAAAGTCTTGATAAGACAGAATGACTTTATAAGCCTCAAGTTAACAGAATGTTCTCTATTCAGTAATTAGTGTGCAGATTAGAGACCAAGCAAATGGAGGACCTGAGCTGCCAGCTGGGCCTCTACCACCTTTTATTTTCCTTTGGCCCCTGCAGCTGACTTTATTAATCCTGTTTTGTAATGCCATCATTGTCACTGTACCTGTAAGCACAGGCGTATCCATCTGGGTTAGATTAATACAAATCATTAGACCCTCAAATTCATTTTAATAACTTAAACTTATGTACAATTCTGTTTTCATTTAAAATTTTCAAAAGCAAATTAGATAAAAGAAGAAATAGAAAAAATGTAGTTGAAAAAATTCTAACTTACTTGCATCACCAACAATTTTTTTTTAAACCCTTCCTTCTGTCTTAGAACCAATATTGGTTCCAAGGCAGAAGAGCGCTAAGGACTAGGCAATGGAGGTTAAGTGACTTGCCAAGGGTCACACAGCTAGGAAGTATCTGAGGCCAGATTTGAACCTGGGACCCTGCGCGTGTGCCTCCCCCCCCCCCCCCCAATCTCTGGGCCTGGCTCTCTATCCACTGAGCCACCTAGCTGCCCACTACCACTAAATTTTTTTTAAAAGTACCTTCTCCTTTCCTTTAAAATGCTTTAGAGAATGATCTGGGATGATAGTGAAACAGTGAACAGTGTTTGAAAATAAATATAAATTAATTCAAGGTTGAAACAAAGTTTCTAAAAGTTCAGAGTAATTCCTTTAAATATGTTCATCTCTATAGCACACCCTGCCTTATTAAGACTATAGTCTTATTTCATTCATCTTGACTGAAGAAAAATACTGAATTATTTAAAAGAATTAGGCAATATATTTTAATGCTATTTATTGCTTTTAAGAATATGAGCTATGAACAGAAGCTAAGGCAAACATGTTACCTAGTAGGAAGTAAGGAATGTGCTTTACTGCAAAGTCAACTTTTTGTGTAAATAGTACATTAATCTTATGTGATTTTGTTTTTAAATATGTAAGGGCCCTAGAACTATAGTTCTCTGTGTAAAAGTAATACATTGTCAGCCTTTTTTGATTATATTTTCTAGGCAAGCCATTTTTTCATAGCCTGACTAGTTGCCTCTCTACCATGTGAATTATTACAAATTCTTATTAAGGGTATTTTATTTAATGAAGTCTTCACTTGTAATTCCTATATAAATATTCAGAAGTATGGTTTAGTTTTGAAAAGTCATTTTGACATTTTTTAGCGTCATCGGCTTGTCAATAGGTAGAGAGGGGGACAGCAAGGTTGCACATAGGTACGGGGGCAGGCTTGGAGATGGGAGATCCTAGGTTCCAGTTGTGATATGCAGAAATGGGCAGCCATTTTCTGTAGGTACAAAATAGCAGTTTATAGAGATGTTACCCGGATCTGACTGCTTGAAACTAGCCACTATTACTAAGATAAGAAGTTGGTTTTCAAAGATTATTTAGTCTTTAGGATGAAACTGGGTTTATTTGTTATCAAACTGAGGACAGGTAAGAGGGTGAAGGAAAATGGGTGAAGGTACCCTAAATGAGATTGCCTAATTATTAAGACTAAAATAAATATGGAAACACAAGTTGTTCCTAAGATGCAGAGTATGGGAAGACCTTGTGGGTCTCTCCCCAACTCTGTTGCTGTTTGTTGCTGAGCCCAGAGGCTGTCAAGCCCTGGGTCGGATGCTGTTGTTTTCTTGAAATTAGCTGTTCACTCTTGCTTGATTTAAAGGTTGTTGGCTATGCCAACAAGGTATTGATTTGGCCAGCAATGAAGGTTATTCCTACCTGCCTGCCTAATCCGATCTCCCAAACCTCCTGGGGCCCAGTTTGCCACCATCTCCTGCCTAATGCAAGTTGATGAGAGAAAGAAGAGCAGTCCCAGGGGTTTGTGGACCTTAATTTATACCCTATCCTTAACTGTCACCTTGGCACATGCCCTGGGGTGCTTTGCCAGGTTCTGTGTTCCAAAGTGACAAACTGCTATTTTGTACCTACAGAAAATGGCTGCCCATTTCTGCATATCATACAGTCTGATCTCAGTCACTTCCTAGCTTGGTGACCCTGGACATGTCCCTTATTGTCAGTTGCCCAGCCTTGATTGCTCTTCTCTCTTGAAACCAATACTTAGTATCGATTCTAGATAGAAGGTCAGGGTATAAAAATAAGAGATGGAGGGAGCGGGGAAGCCAGGCAGTCATGGAAATGGTTGTTTCTGCCTCGTCTCTCTGAGTATCGTATGATTTGCTTCTGTGGACCTGGAGCTCAGCACAGACGCACAGAAATCATGTTGCTGTGCTTCTCTCTTTTTTCTCAGACCAAGTCTGTGTTTGAAACTGGCCTCTGCAGTAATAAAATGTTCTGTTATGCGGTCCTCGGGTCCATCATGGGGCAGCTGCTTGTTATTTATTTCCCCCCACTTCAGAAAGTTTTTCAGACGGAGAGCCTCAGCATACTAGGTAAGCAAACCATGGCCAGGCAGAATCCCGAACGCTTCATCCCAAGGTCTGGGCCTCCAAGGATCGAGCGCTCCGAGAGACGTGGGGCAAGTCTGTGCGCCCAGGACAGCCATGACGGCCTTGGTGGGTTCTCCATGCCAGGAGCCCGCATTCATCATCCACAGCCATGTAGAGGTGTAAACTGTGCGTGACCTTGGTGGGCGCTTTCCTGGAATGAGGCTCCAGCCCGAGGGGGCTTGGGGCAGGCCTGGGGGCCACCGTCCAAGCGCAGATTGGACCCAGCAGCCACCCATGGAGACCTGCCGTGTGGAAGAGAGTCCCTGGCTGGCCCCCCCGGAGACTCAGACACTTACAAATAGCTCCCGTTTCCTTTGACGGTTTGAGGAGGACGTTGCCTGCGCTGTCACCCAGGGCCAGGGTTATTCTTTCCATTTTAAACACGGGGACACAGAGGCTCAATGGAGGCTGCGCTGGGCCCTGTGCCGGCCCTCTGCCGAAACAAAGATGAGAAGTTGGCCGAGACCCAGAGCCGGAGCCGGGGCTGGGCTGGCCATGGGAGGGGGCTGGGGAGGATTTCCCGGAGCGTTGGAGGGCAGGAACTGCCTCGCCAGGCTCCTGAGGAAGCGAAGGCCTCGCTGGTGGGCGTCCACGTCAGACCATGCCCACGCGTGTGCCCGGGGCTCCCTGCGGCCTGGGTGGGGAGGGGGCCTCCTGGGCTTCGTGCTGAGGCCGGTGGGAGGGTGCAGGGCCTCTGCCAACGGGGCCACCACGAGCCGTCCCAGTCCTCAGAGCTAACCGCCGCCCTCTGTCTTGCAGACTTGCTCTTCCTGCTGGGCCTCACGTCGTCCGTGTGCGTAGTGTCCGAAGTCATCAAGAAGGTGGAGAGGAGGAGGGAGCGGAGCCAGAAGCACGGCCCGGCCTCCTCAGCCTCATCCTCGGCCTCCTCGTTCCTGGACGTGTGATGCGTCGCCGCCGAGCCAAGGGCAGCAGTGGAGCTCAAGGACTCGCGGAGGGCTCAGGGACCGGAAGGGCGCTCGACGCGCCGGATGGCGGCAGCATTGAGACGTCACCCTGCTGGGAGTCACCTACGAATTATGCAACTTGGATAGAATCGTCCTTGATTTAATTGGCTTTTGAGATGGGAACGTTGTGAAGTACTTGGGAGGTGAATGAGAGGAGGAGGAGGAGGAAGAGGAGAAGGAGGAGGAGGAGGAGGAAAAGGAGGAGGAGGAGGAGGAGGAAGAAGAAGAGGAAGAAGGACAGCGGCGAAGCCCGAACCACCTTCTGCACTTACGAGGTCTGACGAGAGATAAACTGTCCATCTTAGATATACATATTTTAGTTCTTTTTTATTTTTAAATATTCTCTTCCTTTATGGTGGTGGGGCTTCAGTACTAATACAAGAATAAATGTCACATTTCAGAGGCGCCTCGTTGGGTGAGAGGCGGAGGCCCAGGAGGGCCCCTCCAGCTACTCTATTTATTTCCTTTCTTTTGCCATGTACGAGCTGCCGTTGGGGGACCGGGGGGGCAGGGGGGGTGCACAGGACATTACCACTGTCGGACCACTGTTTTCTTTTCTTTCTTTTTGTGATTGAAAAGCCTAAACTGCGATTTGAAGTAAATGTTTGCTTTTCGTAGTCAGTGTAAATGCTTGTATTTTCTTTGGACATGTGAATTTGGGAGTCAGGCAGAACTTTCGCACGCCTGGGCTTGGGATCCTTAAGCGGCCGCCATTAGGACGATCCGATGCCTTCTCTCACCTTCCGTATCCACACACCGTGTTCTGCTGAGCATCTGTGGAAAACGTGTACGTTAGTGGGGCCGAAGGGCAGCCCGGATTGTGCCGCTGGGCTCTCCGCAGCCTTCTCTTTTCAGATCAGGATATCCTTCACGTAGGCTCGGCGTTTCTTCAAGTCCAAGACTTGCCGCAGGATTTTCAGCCTGGATGATTTTTTACTTGTATTTAATTGTAAATTTTAATAATCCTCCTGTAACTTTTCATGTGGCCTTTCTTTCAATAGTACATTCTGTTTTCAAAACAAAAAGAAGAGTCATTAATTTAGATATAAATAAAGGATTCCTTTTTGCCCAGGAGAGAGAGGAGTCATTCCATGTACATTTTTTATCTAGCTCTTGGGGTCCCTTGGAGCCTCCTTTGTGTGTCATGCTCCCCTCTCCTTTCCACATTTCTAGTCCTGTCTTAAGTAGGCAAGTCGGAGAAAGAATGGGTGATTCGCTTCTTGAATACTTGCATTCATTCTCAAAAGTAAGTTATATAACAAATATAATTTGAATAGGTATTCATCGTTGGGTGCCAAGAAGATTCAAAATGGGAAATTTGATGCAGATTTTCTGACTCCCTGCTCACCCACAAAGAAATCTTTCACAAGTATTTAGTTTTTCTTAAATTACTCACCCCCATTTAAATAGCACTTTGAATACTTATAAAGTATGGGAGGACTCGGGATGAATCACCTAAGATTATATTTAATAAACATTAAAACCTAAATCATTGTTCTTGGGAGATTCTCTGAGTGTCACGTAAAGAAGCTCCGTCCTTGGGTGACTCCTCAGAGAGCCCCTGAGCTTTGTGCCTAGTGGCTTGTGCCTCACTTTCCCTTTTAGGGCTCAGTGATGAGGGGCTCTCTTCTGCTTCATAAATAAAATGGTTTATTCATTTAGCTGGGAATCCGTACTTTTACTAGCTGTCCATCTTCAAGGAAATTGGCTCCTATTTCATCCTTATCAGAGTTTTGTAACCCAAAGCACCAGTCATTTTCTCCTTTGCTATAGATCAACTTGAGTTGTGTTAGTACCTCTTTGTAGCCTTTGTCTTTTATTTCTCAGACATTCTATCCCTGATGACACAGTCGAGGTCATGATGAGGCTGCCTGTCCTCATTCTCAGGGAATTGGGTGACAGTTTTTCCCCTTTCATCAGTCATATTCAGACATGACTGATATCCCCCAGGTGTCATCGTACATTAGTATTGAAAACCGCTCCTTAAAATGTGCCTCGCTGAATGATGTAGACCGCCTTCTAACGTGGCACGCCGGAGACGATCCATCTAAAGTTCACAGATTCCCTTGGTGCCTGCTGGGGCTGCTGTGGGAGCCAGCCTCCTACCGCCCATCCTCAACCAAAAATCTTTTCGTGAAGGACCTTCTCGGCCGGGTACGCTGTCCTGGGAAGAGGAGGAGTTTTAGACAAGATGTGGTTCCCATCCCCGTGGGCTTGACAGGCCTTATAGAGAAGAGAGGAGAAGTAGAACCACATTATACAACATTTCCCTGTGAGCATCGCCAAGCAAAATTCTTGGGGAGGGTTAAGTGGGGAAAATGATTCCTGAAAGGAGGGGAGACCCCAGAAGACTCAGGAGAGGCTGACCAACTCTTCTTCCACAAATGGACAAAGTTCTTTAGCCTCAAAAAACCAAACCGTCCCCGGAAGGAAGTAGACAAAAGAAGCTGGAGTGATCCACAGACCTGCGCCTGGCAAGCCACCAAGCTCCGAGTCTGCTCCAGCGATTTCAAGGATCCGTGTGGCGTTCCGTCTCTGCGGACGTGTCGCTGCTCCACTGATGCTGATTTCAAGGATCC
>NC_058134.1:40299870-40309176 GCF_016433145.1 Gracilinanus agilis
CCCTGCGGCCTGGGTGGGGAGGGGGCCTCCTGGGCTTCGTGCTGAGGCCGGTGGGAGGGTGCAGGGCCTCTGCCAACGGGGCCACCACGAGCCGTCCCAGTCCTCAGAGCTAACCGCCGCCCTCTGTCTTGCAGACTTGCTCTTCCTGCTGGGCCTCACGTCGTCCGTGTGCGTAGTGTCCGAAGTCATCAAGAAGGTGGAGAGGAGGAGGGAGCGGAGCCAGAAGCACGGCCCGGCCTCCTCAGCCTCATCCTCGGCCTCCTCGTTCCTGGACGTGTGATGCGTCGCCGCCGAGCCAAGGGCAGCAGTGGAGCTCAAGGACTCGCGGAGGGCTCAGGGACCGGAAGGGCGCTCGACGCGCCGGATGGCGGCAGCATTGAGACGTCACCCTGCTGGGAGTCACCTACGAATTATGCAACTTGGATAGAATCGTCCTTGATTTAATTGGCTTTTGAGATGGGAACGTTGTGAAGTACTTGGGAGGTGAATGAGAGGAGGAGGAGGAGGAAGAGGAGAAGGAGGAGGAGGAGGAGGAAAAGGAGGAGGAGGAGGAGGAGGAGGAAGAAGAGGAAGAAGGACAGCGGCGAAGCCCGAACCACCTTCTGCACTTACGAGGTCTGACGAGAGATAAACTGTCCATCTTAGATATACATATTTTAGTTCTTTTTTATTTTTAAATATTCTCTTCCTTTATGGTGGTGGGGCTTCAGTACTAATACAAGAATAAATGTCACATTTCAGAGGCGCCTCGTTGGGTGAGAGGCGGAGGCCCAGGAGGGCCCCTCCAGCTACTCTATTTATTTCCTTTCTTTTGCCATGTACGAGCTGCCGTTGGGGGACCGGGGGGGCAGGGGGGGTGCACAGGACATTACCACTGTCGGACCACTGTTTTCTTTTCTTTCTTTTTGTGATTGAAAAGCCTAAACTGCGATTTGAAGTAAATGTTTGCTTTTCGTAGTCAGTGTAAATGCTTGTATTTTCTTTGGACATGTGAATTTGGGAGTCAGGCAGAACTTTCGCACGCCTGGGCTTGGGATCCTTAAGCGGCCGCCATTAGGACGATCCGATGCCTTCTCTCACCTTCCGTATCCACACACCGTGTTCTGCTGAGCATCTGTGGAAAACGTGTACGTTAGTGGGGCCGAAGGGCAGCCCGGATTGTGCCGCTGGGCTCTCCGCAGCCTTCTCTTTTCAGATCAGGATATCCTTCACGTAGGCTCGGCGTTTCTTCAAGTCCAAGACTTGCCGCAGGATTTTCAGCCTGGATGATTTTTTACTTGTATTTAATTGTAAATTTTAATAATCCTCCTGTAACTTTTCATGTGGCCTTTCTTTCAATAGTACATTCTGTTTTCAAAACAAAAAGAAGAGTCATTAATTTAGATATAAATAAAGGATTCCTTTTTGCCCAGGAGAGAGAGGAGTCATTCCATGTACATTTTTTATCTAGCTCTTGGGGTCCCTTGGAGCCTCCTTTGTGTGTCATGCTCCCCTCTCCTTTCCACATTTCTAGTCCTGTCTTAAGTAGGCAAGTCGGAGAAAGAATGGGTGATTCGCTTCTTGAATACTTGCATTCATTCTCAAAAGTAAGTTATATAACAAATATAATTTGAATAGGTATTCATCGTTGGGTGCCAAGAAGATTCAAAATGGGAAATTTGATGCAGATTTTCTGACTCCCTGCTCACCCACAAAGAAATCTTTCACAAGTATTTAGTTTTTCTTAAATTACTCACCCCCATTTAAATAGCACTTTGAATACTTATAAAGTATGGGAGGACTCGGGATGAATCACCTAAGATTATATTTAATAAACATTAAAACCTAAATCATTGTTCTTGGGAGATTCTCTGAGTGTCACGTAAAGAAGCTCCGTCCTTGGGTGACTCCTCAGAGAGCCCCTGAGCTTTGTGCCTAGTGGCTTGTGCCTCACTTTCCCTTTTAGGGCTCAGTGATGAGGGGCTCTCTTCTGCTTCATAAATAAAATGGTTTATTCATTTAGCTGGGAATCCGTACTTTTACTAGCTGTCCATCTTCAAGGAAATTGGCTCCTATTTCATCCTTATCAGAGTTTTGTAACCCAAAGCACCAGTCATTTTCTCCTTTGCTATAGATCAACTTGAGTTGTGTTAGTACCTCTTTGTAGCCTTTGTCTTTTATTTCTCAGACATTCTATCCCTGATGACACAGTCGAGGTCATGATGAGGCTGCCTGTCCTCATTCTCAGGGAATTGGGTGACAGTTTTTCCCCTTTCATCAGTCATATTCAGACATGACTGATATCCCCCAGGTGTCATCGTACATTAGTATTGAAAACCGCTCCTTAAAATGTGCCTCGCTGAATGATGTAGACCGCCTTCTAACGTGGCACGCCGGAGACGATCCATCTAAAGTTCACAGATTCCCTTGGTGCCTGCTGGGGCTGCTGTGGGAGCCAGCCTCCTACCGCCCATCCTCAACCAAAAATCTTTTCGTGAAGGACCTTCTCGGCCGGGTACGCTGTCCTGGGAAGAGGAGGAGTTTTAGACAAGATGTGGTTCCCATCCCCGTGGGCTTGACAGGCCTTATAGAGAAGAGAGGAGAAGTAGAACCACATTATACAACATTTCCCTGTGAGCATCGCCAAGCAAAATTCTTGGGGAGGGTTAAGTGGGGAAAATGATTCCTGAAAGGAGGGGAGACCCCAGAAGACTCAGGAGAGGCTGACCAACTCTTCTTCCACAAATGGACAAAGTTCTTTAGCCTCAAAAAACCAAACCGTCCCCGGAAGGAAGTAGACAAAAGAAGCTGGAGTGATCCACAGACCTGCGCCTGGCAAGCCACCAAGCTCCGAGTCTGCTCCAGCGATTTCAAGGATCCGTGTGGCGTTCCGTCTCTGCGGACGTGTCGCTGCTCCACTGATGCTGATTTCAAGGATCCGTGTGGCGTTCCATCTCTGCGGATGTGTTGCTGCTCCACTGATGCTGATTTCAAGGATCCATGTGGCGTTCCGTCTCTGCGGACATGTCGCCGCTCCACTGATGCTGATTTCAAGGATCCGTGTGGCGTTCCGTCTCTGCGGACATGTCGCTGCTCCACCGATGCTGATTTTTCTCCGTTTAGGCCTTCCTTACTAGACTCAGTAAATTGCTGGGGCCTAAAAGAGTAGACCCCAATGGCTCATTTTTAAGAAGGTAAGTCACCTGAATCTGGTCAGTTGGTTTTTGGATGGGAGACTTCGTTTACCACAGGGGACAACATGAAGAGTCCCTGCGTACCATCGCCTTTGAGAATCCTTGTCATTTCCGTGTTACGAGGAGGCCTTTCCTGGGAGTTAAAGCAAATTAAAGCAAGCCACCCGATGCCTATCTTTCTGCAGGACACTGGCTAACCAGAGGAAGGGGCCGCAGCGGGTAGGCATGGCTAGAGTTGCAGCTGGACTGTCTGTTGGGACCGAGCCAGGGGACTTCATTGTGAGGGAGGACAATGGGCTCAGCCCACCCTTCAGCCGATGCCATCAGAGGTTCTTTGCGCAGTAATCCTGCTCGTTTTACCTTTCAGATAGGATTTGCAGCGGACTAAAAATGCCCCGAGTGGTCCCTGCTTTATGTTTCAGAGAAGAAAATGAGAGCAATGCAGGATGTTTTTCTAACCCTACAATGAAAATCTGTTCTTGCTAACCAACATTCTACACATGCCAGGGCTCATGAAAAGGGGTCATAACGGACAGCTAAAAAGTCCAAATCATTCCAGATTTATACCATGAAGTATTCAGGTGACTGACTAACATATTTTGATCTAATAACTAATTTATAATTGTCATTCAACCAACACTTATCCAGGGTTCGCTGTGCCCCAGATTCTAAGGCTATCATGCTACTTCTGCCTTCCAGGAGCGCCCCATCTAACAGAGGAGACAACTGTGCAGAAACAGGATCTCCGCTGGGCAACAGAGTTGGGAGGCACCGCATTCTGAGGAACAGAGTCTCTAAGGAGGCTGGAGGATCCTTGTGGGAGGAACAATCAGGTCCTTTTGGTGGGGCGGGAGGAGAAAGGCAGCGAGGGGCCATGGAGTGAGACTAAAGCAGTGGCGTAAAGCCATGTAGATGGCAGCCCAGTGACTCAGAAAACGACAAAGCAACACAATCTGTGCAGTCTCATGTTGTAGAGCGAGTCTACGTAGAGAGTCACTAGTAATAGTATGTTTGTCCCCCTAAATTTATTAGGATTCAAGATTTCTATCATAGGATGGACCAGGAGCCCAGCGCTTGAGAGACGATGAGCAGCAGTTCTGTTTGAGTTTTTTAAATTTTATTTTCAAATAAATTATTTCCCAAAGCATTGGCTAAAAGTCAAGGAGCAAACGTGGAAATTGGTCATATGAATAAAAGGAATTTCCTTCTAGCCAAGGAGGGCAGGAACATTGTACCGCTTGAGTTTTGTCATGATTACCTTTTTATAGGACCACACATACATAATCTTAGTGGTGAGTTGACAGAGTTGAGTGGAAATAATGAAATATGATGAACATCAAAGACAAAATTTTAGTTGCAAAGGGTGCACCCAAGGGATAAGATAACCAGGGAGAATTCTTGCCTTTAGCAACTCAACAAATCTGGATATTTTTTCTTGGACACTGTTGATAGGACCCTTTAATGCAGATGTAATTTGTATAGAGGAAAAAGCAAGGACGGTAAAAGAATCATCTATCAGTCTAGACCTTTTCTTATTCAAATGTCTCAGAATGACTATTAAAAGAAGGTAAATTTCATAGGGAGTTGCTATCTATATTCTCAAAAATCAAAAAGGCAGAAACTCCTTTAATTTTCTTCTTAAATGTTATATACTGTTACAGACTTTGAATTTTTTGTTTTTTTTCACCCAATTACATGTAAAAATAGTTTCCAAAGTTTTTCAATCAAATTCTTTTCCTCTCTCCCTGTCCCCAACCCCCTACCCTTTTGAGATAGTAAACAATTTCATGTAGATTTTACATGTTAGGCAGAAACTCCTATAAAATTCCAAACATCCTAACAACTCCCGGGACATCCCCCCAGCCCCTGAAATGAGGGGAGTGACCCAAATGGAATTGTAGGACAGACAGGGCAGGGCAGGAAGAACATGTAGATAACCAGGTTATGCCAGCCTGTCTAAAGATGGCCAAGAAATTCCATGTTTGTTGATGACCATGAGACAGAACAGATAAATGACTGAGAACTTAAATGCTCGCTTCAGTTCTTGTGATTCTCAGAAATAACATGTGCTTAATTTTCATCTATTATCCTAGTAATCACAGTTAGGTTTTTGGAAAAGGTATCAAGTAGAGATGTGTGGGAGTCTAGTTCTGTTCCCTTTTTTTTTCTTAAAATGTTGAAATCATTTAAAAAAATAAAACTATCACCTAGGACACTTGGCAGTGCCATTCCTCTTTCAGAAAGTTCTTGTGAGGTTCATTAACTACCTGGCCCCCAGATCTCAGAAAGCATCTGAAGACGAGCCACGTCCCTCATCTGTATCTCTACCTTGTCTCCATTTATAATGATAAAATGGTTGAATTAACATGGGAGAACCAAAGAGACCCTGTAAAAGAAGGAAGCTGCGTTTGATGTTTCTCCATAGGTTTTTCAAAGTTGGGCAGCATCCTGAAGACAAGTGATGGCCCGATATGGCCGAGATGCCATAAGAATAAGCTGTGGCATAATGGAATCAAGTTTGCTTTTAAAATGAGTCTCTATTATTGAGGGAACTGCCTGGAAAGCAGTGATCTCAGGACCATTAGTAGGACATCTGTTCTTTTAATGCTGGGCAGGATGGAGATCTCTCTGGTAGGTGCATCAGGCATGTAGCAGCAAATCATCCTGTATGCCACTGTCATAAAGGTTGGCAAGCCGTAGCCTTGGCCTGGGGAATAACTGCCTGCTCAGAACAAATCAGAGTGTGCCAGGTGAGTAGAAAACGATGCTACCTAAGCCCATTCATTCATTCACGATTCCTATCCCGTTGACAGGGAGGTTGGCTTATATTGTGCCCACTAGCAAAGTTGGGCATAGTGTGGAAGGGCAGCACGTTCTATCCTGGAAATTATTGCTAGAAGAAAAGGTCGGGATCAGAGTCCAGTCCTCCTATTTGGTAAATAGGGGTTGGGGGAAAAGAACTGGACCTTTTGTTTAGAAAAAAATACACACACACACACACACACACACACACACACACACACACACACACATATACATATATACACACATACTACTTAGTACCTTGCCAGTCACTAAGTGTGAGAGTTCACAGCTCCAGAGGCTACTGTCCCCCACCTTGGGCAGTGCTAGGCAAATTGAAATACTGCAATTAGTTCCCGTAAAGTGGGGGAGTGACAGGAAGTGATGTCGAGAAAACTGCTTCAAAAAGGCCAGCCTGAGGACTGATGGATTCTGTCTGTGACGGTGAGCTGGACTGAAGGAGGAGACTCCCCGGATCCTGCATCGGCTTGCTGGGTGAGTAGCTGGCCTTCCTTTCCTGGCTTCTGGAGAGATTGGTTCCAGATTCCTGTCTTGGCTTTGGAGGAGGCTGCATTGGTGGAATGCTGGCTGAAGACACCGCCGGGACTTCTGGTGGAGGATTGCAGGGGAAATCCATATGGGAGACAAGAGACTTGGGGAAGCCCTGCTGGGACCGAGCCTGGCTTCTCAGGAGAAGGGCTGGGAGGCTTATTAGAATCTGTCTCTTTATCTACATTTTTCCACTTTCACTCCTTCCACTTCTTTGTAAATAAAGCTGCTAAAAGTAATTTTGACTTAAGTTGTAATATTTTTAAATCAGCGACCTCAATATTACTTTAGAATTCTCATATTAGCATAAAAAACCTAAATTTAAATTCTTATAACATATATATGTATGTATAAATATACACATATTTAAGTATGTATGTATATTTTGCCAGCCATAAGATGAAAATGATTGAATGTTGAAATTGTCATTTTTTTATCTTTAGAAATATCTTTTTGCATAATGAGTAGAGTATACTGTGGTTCATTTGAATTCCATTTTAATAATTTTTTTAAAAGTCTTACCTTCTAGATTAGATGTTAATCTAGAAATCAATACTAAATATTGAATATTTACTATTTGAAAATTTGAAGTATTTATTATTTGAAAATTTACTAATATGTACTAATACTAAAACAGAAGAGCGGAAGTGCTAGGCAATTGGGGTTAAGTGACCTGCCCAGGCTCGAATAGATAGGAAGTATCTGAGAGCAGAATTGAGCCCAGGACCTCCCATCTCTAGGCCTGGCTCTCTTTCCATGGAACCACTTGACTGCCCCTCTTAATAGAATTGTAAAATGTAAGGAAGAACAGAAGAAAATCATTCTATGAGTGACTTTTCTAGTCCTTATTATTCTTTGTCCAATTATCTGATTCTCCTATAACATCCAAGTCTTGGCAAAGGCTTTAATTATAAGGTAAAGAGAGATTGGGTTTTGGACTCAGAAAAGTCTAAATTCAAGTTCTGCTTGAATGAGCCTAGGGAAGTCTCCTAAGCTCCATGAGCCTCAGTTCCCTAAGATATGAAATGAGGATAATAGTATTACTTATCTCATAGTGTTTTGTGAAATCCATATGCAGTAATGTATAACAAAACACTTAGACCTGGCTAGAGGTGGGAAGTGGGGAGAGAGACAGAGACACACAGTAAGAGGGAGGGAGATAGAGAGATACACAGAGACAAAGAGAGGGAGAGAGAAACAGAGAAACATTACTCAATTTATTTACACACTACCACTTTTAAACTTCTATAGATTTTCAGCACTTGAGCATGAGTAAGCCTTTCACAGAAATAGTATGTTCTTTTTCTTATCTCCTTTCCCCATTTCTAACAATTTCCCATCCATTCCTGGTCTCCGGTGATCGAGTATGTAGATGTTAGTAGTACTCCAGGAATCAGCAGGGCATAGAGAAAGGCAGAATGGAGTAGAAATGAGGAGAGTCAGATCTAGTAACATTCACAAAAACTATGAATAAAACTTTGTAAGAACCTGGGGACTGCTTCTACAGAGCCTGTGCTACCATCTCAATCCCTATCCCAGTGGGGACAGCCCCAAACTCTCAGCCTAAGAATCCCCAGAATAGCAGAACCCACTAGAGCAACGGCCCTGCTCCCAGCCTGGTTCCTAGAGCAAGGAAGCTTTGTGGAGCTGGTGCTTGGCAATTGTTTCTTCAACAGCCCCAACTACCAAAGACCCAGAAAATAAAGTTCTTGTCACTCTATCCTTGGAACTGTTAAGTGGCTCAGTATCAGAAATGTACATCATTTCATCAGTGGAAATTGCATTTATTTGCCTACTTTACTGATGGGGATCGTCAGGGGATATGGTCCATTTTGTAGCTGAATCCCCCGATATATTTCTTGTCCCCCCCATTAGAACATGAGCTCCTTTGAGACCCTTAGCATAGTAATAGAGATGTGTGACCCTGAGCAAGTGATTTTAACTTTTCCCCCAAATGAACAGTTACCACATCTGTGAAACATGGGGCTCTAACAGGGGTCTTCTAAGATCTTTCCAGTATTAAAATCCAGTGATAATGACTCATCTGAATCTGAGAGGCTACCTGCTAGTGATGAAATAGAACAAGAAATTGCCTTAGGAAATGTTTCTCCTTCAGAAAAGGACAACTTACATTTGGCCAAGGGTGTCCCAAAAGACTTAATGTAGTTTTAAGCTACTAAAGCTTATGATTTTATAAAATGGTTTGCCTGCCTTACCTCCCCCCTAGTCCCCCCCCCCCAAGTTTGGACCTCACAACCACCCTGTGAGGGTGATGGTCAAAGTCATGGGACCATTTTACAGATGAGGAAAGAGGTTAAGTGACTGGACTGAAGTCTTCAATTTTTTTGAAAGTTAATAAGATGCAGGTGTGAAAGGAAATTATCCTCCTTTGTTTATTTTTTTTAACATTTATTAATATTCATTTTTAACATGGTTACATGATTCATGCTCCTCCTTTCCCCTTCAACCCCCCCCACACCCCCCCTACCCATGCGCATTTCCACTAGTTTTGTCATGTGTCCTTGATCAAGACCAATTTCCCAATTGTTGGTAGTTGCATTGGTGTGGTAGTTTCCAGTCCACACCCTCAGTCATGTCCACCCCGACCCATGCGTTCAAACAGTTGTTTTTCTTATATGTTTCCTCTCCTGCAGTCCTTCCTCTGAATGTGGGTAGCATCTTTACCATAAATCCCTCAGAATTGTCCTGGGTCATTGTATTGCTGCTGGTACAGAGGTCCATTACATTCGATTTTACCACAGTATATCAGTCTCTGTGTACA